>NC_142931.1:80729708-80754708 GCF_046866305.1 Octopus bimaculoides | reverse complement strand
TACAATAACAAGGGTTCCAGTTTATCTGATCAGCAGAACAGCCTGCTTGTGAAACTAATGTGCAAGTGGTTGAGCATTCCACAGACACACATACACTTAACATAGTTCTCAGGGAGATTCAGTGTGACAAAGAATGTGACAAAGCCGGCCCTTTGAATTAAAGCTACAAATCATTTTTACTAGCTGAGTGGACTGGAGCAATCTGAAATATGATGTCTTGCTCAAGGACACAATGCATCGCCAGGAATTGAACTCATAACCTTTCAATTGTGAGCTGATTACCTGAACCACTAAGCCATACCAAGTATCAAAACAATTTCATGTCAGACTGCAGGCTCTATGTGCAAGAAACCTCTGTTGGCATTGGATGACATCTTGATGAATAAACAAAAATCCAATGCAATTTAGCTACCATACAATAAACCATAGGAATTGAACATTAATTTGTCAAGTTCATGTATAAGTGTCAAACTGAGGAATGACTTTGACTAAGTAAAATGTTTCATGGAATTCAAAATGTCACTCAGGTGCAGTCTGTTGTAACAAACAGAAGACCAAATGATACAATATTCATCACAATAGTTTTTTATTTTGTCTAGAATTCAGTACCAATTTGCTAATAAAACTTTTTATTTTCTGTTGTTGGTCAGATAATAATTTGCCTAAAAAATGTGATAGACGTTATATAAAATACACAGGTAGGCACAGGCATGGCTGTGTGGTAAGAAGCTTGCTTCCCAACCACATGGTTCTGGGTTAAGTCTCACTGCATGGCACCCTAGGCAAGTATCTTCAACTAGAGCCACAGGCCAACCAAAGCCTTGTGAGTGGATTTAGTAGATGGAAACTGAAAGAAGCTTGTTGTGTATATATGTGTGTGTGTGTGTCTTTGTGTTTGTCCCCCCATCACAATAACTTAGCAGTTCAGTAAAAGAGACTGATAGAATAAGTACAAGTATTTAAAAAAATAAGACCTGGGGTCAATTTGTTTGACTAAAATCCTTTAAGGCCGTGTTCTAGCATGGCCGTAGTCAAATGACTGAAACAAGTAAAAGAATAAAAGAATTATACACACTACTTTAGTTTCACACAATAGAGGTAGCACTTACATATAAATGTATGTATCATCATCATTTCAACATACACTTTTCCATGCTTGCATGGGTCAGTTGTAGAAGCAGATTTTCTACAACTGGATTGGATGCTCTTCCTGTTGTCAACCCCACCTATTTTCAAACCAGGTAATATTTTCCCATGACCAGACATGTTTTCATAGAAGACTGGAAACAAGAAACACCATTGGTATGATCTGATGCTTGATTACAACTATTATACCATGTTGAGACACAGAAACACAAATACACTGACAAACACCTAAAACACACACACACACACACACACACACCCACACACAGAGTCTTATATGCACTATGGACGTCTTTTAGTTTCCATCTACCAAATTCATTCGCAAGGTTTTGTTTGGTCCGAAACTATAGCAGAAGACATTCACTTCAAGCACCATGTAGTGAGAATGAACCCATAACTACATGGTTAAGATATTGACTTCTTAACCACACAATCACGCCAGTGTCTATCTATATGCTCATACACACACACACACACACACATTAGAACATTATCCACAACGACATGCACACTTTGCCTTCATCTATCTCTAAAATCTCAAACCACAATTAGCAAGTAACAAATCTGCCACTTACTAAAGGTACAAAAAAAAAAACAAAAACAAAAACACCCCAAAACAATGTATCTTGAGTTATTTCTCAATGTTTCAGTCTCAATTACTGGTTCTTAACCATACACATACCTTACACAGTTTTCTAAATCTTGCATTTGTAGTTACAACTTAAAAAATGCCTTGGGCTGTGTACTACCCCAACTAACTGTGACTAAATGTACAAACAAAACATGAAACTCACTATTGATCTTACAAGCATTGTCTAGTTGCTATATATTTACTATTGATGTATGAATATTGTCTAGTTGATATATTTCATGTTTCTATATTTCAGCATATAATGACCAGTTAAGTAGTGCTTTGTTCGCTGAATATTACCTAAATACATCAAAGCATATTGCAGCAAGTTCTGTGTTGGAAACAGATTTCTGCGGGTGCAATTTCAATATAGTCATTCTATAGTCCATGAAGAGATTCATGTTGTTGTTATTAGTGTCATTATGGTTTCTATGGTGAGAAGAAAATTAGATTGACAATCAAATAAATAAATAAAAATTTATTGATATGTAAAATAACAAAAAAACAAAAAAAAAAAATTGCAATCCCCCTTCTCTTACCCATCATATTCTGCAACACTTCAATAAAAATAGCAATAAAAGACCAAAAAAAAAAAAGAAGGAAAAGTTTCCTGTTTCACAGAGTACAAAAGAAAAAAGACGATTTATTGATATTTTTAGTTCACGTTTCTTCACAACCTCATGGACATAATACATACATACATACATATATATGCATATACATATATGCATATAGAAAGTATACCAATGTACATCTAGATATATATATATACACACACGCACATATATATATATATATATATATATATATATATATATATATATATATATATATATATATATATATATATATATATATATATATATATATATATATATATACATATATGTATGTGTGTGTATCTATTTGTAGTGTAATATATGTAGATTCATAGAATCATGTGGTTATCACAGAAAGCTCTTCCAATGGTCTCAGCTAACAGATCACATAGCAATCCAATACAAAAGTGTATAATGCAGAGTGTCCATGAAGCTGATCCAGTCAGGAGATCCAGTTGATGAAATTGTTTCATGAGGATTATATAAACCAGTGCTCCAAGACTTTTTTTCACTTGCAATATACTTATATTCTTTTCAAAATTTGGTAGCATATCTATAACTAAAAGTATAGGGAAAAAAATTATTTTCAGGTTACACTGTGGCACACCTAGCATCATCTCATGGCAAACCAGTGTATCACAGCATACCAGTTGCAGAGCACTGATATAAACCATATGAAATCAGGTGGTATGACAAGTGATTATATATATTTTACCACTTGTCATCCTCAAGATTACAGCCATTTCACTGCTCTTCATGTAATAATAATTTCAGTGTATAAAAAATTATGTTTACATGTCTGTGCTAACATGCATGCTCTACATTATACAATACAAGCACACAGGTCGAAATGCTTAGCGATATTTCACCTGTTGCTCTGTTCTGAGTTCAAATTCCGCCACGGTTAACTTTGCTTTCCATCCATTTGGGGTCGATAAATTAAGTACCAGTGAAACATTGGGTCGATGTAATCGACTAGTCCCCTCTCACAAAATTTCAAGGCCTTGTGCCTTCAGTAGAAAGAATTATACAATACAAGAGTATATTCACAAATCAGTGCAGGTAAAGAAAGCTAGCTCATCAGAACACCAGAACATCATGACCCATCAAGCTGAGTAAAATTGCAGTCGTAACAGATACTGGTGTAATGCAAATGGCACCCATGCCAGTGGCATGTAAAAACACCCATTACACTCTTGGAGTGGTTGGAGTTAGGAAGGGCATCCAACCGTAGTAAACCATGTTATATAAGACTGGAGTCTGGTGCAGCCTTCCAGCTTACCAGTCCTGGTTAAACTGTCCAGCCCATACCAACATGGACAATGGACACATACATAATTATGAACTAATAAAATAACTTAGGAAGGAAACATACACACACACACACACATGATAACACATAAACAAAGACGTCCATACTTGTTTAATATGTATATATACATATACACATATGCACACACATATGCACACTTGAACATAAATTTATTTCACTTTTATTCAATTTGTTTTATTTATTTTATTTTATTATTTATTTAAAATTTTTATTTTTATTTTTCATTTTTTATTTTTACTCCTATATTCTTTAATTTATATATGCTAATAAGTAACATAGGAAGGAAACATATATGCACACACACACATATTTGTGCATAAACAATTGACATCCATACTTGTTGCGCATATATATATACATATACACATACGCACACATGTATATAAAAATATGAGCATAAATTTTATTTCACTCTTATTTTATTCCATTCATTATGTATTTTTACTCTTATATAATGTAACTCACTATTCATGATTATTATTATTATTATTATTATTATTATTATTATTATTATTATTATTATTATTAAATTAAAAATGATAATCTTAATGCATGCATGCACACACATATACACACATAATAAACACACTTATGCATTCTTAGTCTATTGGAGTTTTTCAACCAATCAAAATGTAATCTCTGTATTGTCCTTTTTCATGCCCTGAAGATTTTTTCCCCCCCAAGGTATTTTGAAATGCAAACATATATTTATATATGTTCTGTAATTTAAATTGGGTGTAAAATGAAACAATTGTAAGCAATGATGATAATTAATTAATAAATTAGTTCATATCCATTAAATCTCTCCATTTTCAAACTTAATAATAATATTTGATATTTTATATACAGGTTGGCCCAAAAGTAGGTTTACAGTTATTCAACTGTCTCTTTCGCATTCATATATTAACAGTTTAGATCTTAATTATAAAAAAAAATATGAAACCGTTATTCTATACTAATTTAGTTAATTTAAGATAGAAATTTAAATGTAATAAAATGTTTTAAAAGAAATTCAAAGTGGCTATGTGATAACTGTAAACCTACTTTTGGGCCACCCTGCATATATAAGGGTGCAAGCATGGCTGTGTGGTTGGGAAGTTTGCTTTACAACCACATGGTTTCAGATTCAAACCCACAGCAACTTTGACAAGTAGACATATATGTGTATTTTACTTATGCATTGTGAGACTAATAACCAGATGTAGAACTCAATACATATATGCTTCAGAATGAAGCATTAGTTGAGTAAAGAGTGGTAATAAGAAAATGAGATGACAAAGGAATAAACAATTATCTTATGAACTTCATAAACTTACAAATGTTTCTGCTATAAGAGGCAGTGGACTCATAGTTGAGTGCCTGAGTAACACCTTATAGCTTCATCAAAGCCTGGAATATGATGCGCCCCTATGTGTGTGTGTGTTTATTTGTTGGAGGCACAAGGTAAAAAGGTAAAGTTACCTTCTCGAGTCATATAGACTCATAAGGGCCAGTTTCCTGGTTTCATGGCATATAAATTCCCCACCTGGACAGGACACTGGTCCATCTTAGGATTACTCATTTTTGTCAGCTGAGTGGACTGGAGTTTCATGAAATTAAGTGTTTTGCTCAAGAACACAACACATTGCCCAGTCCAGGAATCAAAACCACAATCTTACGATCATTAGTCCAACACCCTAACCACTAAACCACATGCTTCCACTGGAGGCACAAGGCTCGTTATAAAAACCTGCCTAACCATATGTCTTAATGGCAAGAAACCATTAGTGGCTCTTATTTTAATACAGTGTAACATTAAATGATATCTATCTCTCACTGGATGAAGTACTTCTTTTTGTTGATCTTACCTTAATAGAACAGTAAACTATATATATATATATATATATATATATATATATATGTATAAGTATGGCTGAATGGTTGAGTAGTGGTTTCAGGTCAGTTCCACCGTATATCACCTTGGGTAAGTGCATTCAACTATAACCCAAGCCTTGGGACTTGGTCATAGGTTGTTGGAGCAGAGTTGATCTGAGATGGCTAAACAACAACAACAACAACAGCAGAAACAGGAGTAGCAGTAGTAGTAGCAACAACAAGAGCAACAACAATAGCATCTTCATTCAATTATCTTTCTTAGTTTAGAAGGGTTAGGAAAGATTATGTCAGTGGTTCCTCTTATTTAGATTAATAAATAAAATGAAAATTGTACTAATACTAAATCTAGAATGTCTATAGTAAGACATGTTGTAGTTTGATCCAAGATCAAACTAGATCAAGCAAACTTATGGTCAAAAGCATTATGGCCAGGGCATCCTCTCTTTTTAGCAATGATATCTAAATATGCATTATCTGATGTATGCTACCCTTTTTGCAAGGCAGTAGTATGTGGTTTGGAGGGGATTTAGTTGTTATTTCTAGCAGATTAAGCAGCCGTGTAAAGATTCTCTCAACAGCTCAATTATTTCTAATTTAGACATGCAGTCAATAATTTTGAGGGGACGGGGTTAAATGATACCATCGGCTTCTGCTACTTGAGCAGTTCTTAATTTTATTGAGCTAGAAAATAATGGAAAGCAAAAGTGACCTCAACAGGATTTGAACTCAGAACATAAAGAGCTGAGAGAAATTCTGCTTGGTATTTTGTCTGCTGCTTCAACATCTCTGACAATGCACAAAGTTTTAATTAAGGTTATTTATATACATAAGATGAGTGTTATTAGCATTCACCAATAGGAAATGCATCAAGCCATAGAGCAAGCAACCGAAGTCTTATGCAACGTAGTGTAGTTGGAAACACAGGCAGATGCATCAGCAGAGCCATCATAGTATGTGTGGATATGTTTGTGTGTGTGTGCATGCACATGTGTGCTGGTGCAGTGTGTTTGCACATGTGTGTTGGTGCAGTGTGTTTCCACGTGTGTGCTGGTGCAGTGTGCATTATGGGTTTAAACTTGTGAAAGGCTGGTTTATAGCAGACTCAGATAAATCATGTCAACATGGATGTAAGCAGATGTGAAAAGGATGATGTTAATCATTTACATGCTGTCATTTAAGTTTTCTAATGTTTGACTCATATTTGCATACTTCGAGCATCACATAGGGCTCTCTGACAGTTCAATTGATAATTGTCTCCAAGAAGCAGAGAAGATGCATTTCAATTATGTTATTGACTTCATGTTACAATAATTACAAATGCAATTTCCTCCTTGCTGTTGAATTCCAATAACAATGAATGACCGCAAGGTCAGAATAGATACCTTCTTAGGTCTTTCTCGGTCACATCAGACAATGAACTGTGCAGATTTACAAACTATTATGACCATAAATTTCAAACTTTTTATCACCCATTCATTAAATGAGAGACAGCTCTAAGTTACTTATATTGAAATGTTCATGTTTAATTAAGACATAAAACATCCCATCAAAATGTTGGAAATCTATAAATGTGTCAGAATATACAGATTGTAGTCTTGGCATCGAATTTAATGACTTAATCTCTTCTCACTGACAGTTTAGCACGCTGATAGTTATCTTATTAGTTTAAAGCAGTAAAATGCAGTGAATAAGAATCAATATATCAAGAAAATATAAAAAAAAGAAGAAAAAGGAGAAAAAGAAAAAGGGAAAGGAAACTCTTAATTTTTGTATCAAATTATTTTCAAGCTTTGTTAAGCTCAAATAGCCATGTTTCTTCACACATGATACATAAGTAAAATTCAATTAAGTGTTAAAGGAACATGAGTCAGTAAAGCAATTTATCATCAACTAGTTTGGGAAGAGTTTTTGTAATTTTCTTTTTTGTTTTCTTTGAGGAGATAAATATTTCTTAATTATACACTGAAAGGGATTTACGAGTTTAACCAGAACCTTGCAATAGAGTATTCATTGAATGTTACTGTGAATAGCTATGGCATTCTCATTCCTTCAACAAAGTACTTGAAAAGATTTGTGCATCAAAGCAGATCATGGAACAAGGAAAGTCACAATTTATGCAATTCATTGAACATATCATCAAGCCATAAATTTGAAAACTTTACTCACAGATTTTCCAAGTGAATGAATGAGACAGTAACATTTTAGCAGCTACATGATGGCTGTCAGTCTCCAAATTTCAATTTTATACAGGGGCACTGGCAAGGTTGTGTGGTAATGAAGTTTTCTTCACAACCACATGGTTCCAGGATCAATCCCACTGCATAGCACCCTGAGAAAATGTCGAAAATGTCTCAGGTTGACCAGCACCTTGCCAGTGGAAAGTTTTAAAGAAATTTTATGGAATTATATGCGTGTTCTGAGTGTGCATAGTGAATGCTTCACACCTACAGCTCAATCCTACAGACCAGTCAAGTACTGGGGTTGATCTGTATTTCTGAAATGCATCCTAGAAGTAAATGAAATTATTGTTAAAAGAAGCTGTTACTGCAAACCTAACTTGAAACACTCAGCAGAAAGATAGAGAGACCACTCCTAAACATTGAATCAGAGGCATTAGTCTGTTTGAGCGAAACTGGCTACAGCTTCCCAGGTTACTTTCAAGACAAAATCTACCAACGTTGAGTCTTGGCTCACTTGGTTTGATATCAGTATCTGATAGCATCAAATATTTTGCTGACCATGACTAAAATATGTCGACATCTAATTAGAAGCAGCCATTTCATTCACATTACTCAGCATGTCTTCAAAGTCACTCACCAATCAACTCGACCTCAAATTACATCATAATATCTTAAAAAGGGAATGATTGGTTGGATAAGCTAGTCCTGTATTCTTTTGGGATGGTCCAATCTGAAATACCTTTGGTCATAAGTCTACTTGATCAGTGCCAACCTGGTCAAAACAACAATTACTTACAGTGGTTTTAACTCTATTGATATCACCCTACCCGAGACTGCTCTTCTTGGTTTAAAGTGACCTAAAATAAAATCTCTCAAAATTCCAAACACCAGTTTAATAATAACAAAATTATTTTACTCACATTTTCCTTGTTTTAAAAATTAATTGAAACAAAAAATTAATTGTAACTGAAACAATAACGAAGATGTTAAAGTGTCATATACCCAATTCTCTACATGAGGCCATGCAATTTTTAATTAGAGCAAATTGTCAAAGAAAATACAAATAAATTGGAAAGAATTTAATTAAGAGTTTAAAAGATGATATAATTGGTCCATTATAGCATGAAAGACATTTCAGAAATGGATAAAAATAAAGTTGAACACTTTTGGAACTTGAGAAGAATTGCAAATTCATTCTGCATGAACCCAGAAGACATAGTGCCATATGTCAGTTTTAAGTACTGAGAACTAATTGATTGATATCCAAATCACTGACATTTATTCAGTTGTAGTAAATATTTCCACCAAATGAAAGGTCAATCAGTTATGTCTTATAGAAACAAACTTCAAAGAACAGCAACAGAATTATCAACAACACCAATAGATTCATTATTATTCTAAGTGCAGTTTAAGCTAACAATATTCTTATGCACATGCAATTTGCATCTGGCATTAAAATGTTTCCCACCATTGCCCTATGTGGTTGTTTGATTGGCTAGATTTAGCAGCCAACTCTCCTCAAATTATTCACCACCATCTTTAAAAAAAAAAAAATAGTAAAACATTATATAGGCGCAAGAGTGGCCGTGTGGTAAGTAGCTTGCTTACCAACCACATGGTTCTGGGTTCAGTCCCACTGCATGGCACCTTGGGCAAGTGTCTTCTACTATAGCCTCGGGTTGACCAAAGCCTTGTGAGTGGATTTGGTAGACAGAAACTGAAAGAAGCCCGTCGTGGGTGACACGTAAAAGCACCCACTACACTCCCTGAGTGGTTGGCGTTAGGAAGGGCATCCAGCTGTAGAAACTCTGCCAAATTAGATTGGAGCCTGGTGTTGCCATCCGGTTTCACCAGTCCTCAGTCAAATCGTCCAACCTCAAATCGTCCAACCTCAAATCGTCCTAGCATGGAAAGTGGACGTTAAACGATGATGATGATGATGATGATGATATGTGTGTGTAAGTGTGTTTGTCCCCCCACCATCGCTTGACAACCGATGATGGTGTGTTTACATCCCTGTAACTTAGCGGTTCGGCAAAAAGAGACCGATAGAATAAGTACTAGGCTTACAAAGAATAAGTCTTGGGGTCGATTTTCTTGACTAAAGGCAGTGCTCCAGCATGGCCACAGTCAAATGACTGAAACAAGTAAAAGAGTAGTACATCTTCAGGAAGAAATTGAATTTTCAGAGCTGGAATACCTTTGATCAAAGGTTTACTAATTTGGGACTGACCTGGAGATAAACAACAATAGCAATAAAAGAAGCTTAGCTGCTCTTGACTAGAATGCTAAATACTGCAATTTACATTTGACTGACTTAATGTCTATGTATCCAATATGCTGGGCCAACAGGTTGCTCTAAAGCACATATTTCAAATCACTGTAGTGCAGCACACTTGAGTACCAGAAGTTTCCATCTACCATATTCACCCACAAGGCATTCATTGGTCTGGAGGTATAGAAGAAGAAACTTGTCCAAGATTATGCCCAGTGGGATTGAACCCAAAACTACATGTTTGCAAACTTATCTTCTTAACCACTCATCCAAAATGTTTAAAACTTTTCAAAAATTGATGATATGTCATTATTTGATCCACAGCACCCTATTCAGTGTGCTGTGGATCTTTAATGGTTGAAAGTGACTGGTTCATAATGTACAAGGAGCTACTCCCCACCAAACAATTTTTAAATCACTCTTTATCACTCTGTGGACATTACTGTGCCAAGTCCTAGAACTGATTGCTGGTTGCCTGGATTTTGTGGCATAAAAGTGATTGGAATCCCAACATATCCACTGGACAAGACACCAGTCTATTGCAAGGTCATTCATTTACAGTTGAGTGGACTGGAGCAGTGTGAAATGCAGCGTTTTATTCAAGAACACAAAACACGGTGGATTCGAGAATTGAAACCATGATCTTCTGATTGTGAGTGCGATACCACTAACTGTTAGGCCACATGCCTACACAATTTCTATAGCAACAATAGCATTCACCATGCCGCACTGATACAAATATTGAATTGTAACATTGAAATAAGGTCATGTATTTACTGTAGTGGATGTACAATGAAACAGTCAATCCTAAAATATGTATATGGTGGCCATTTAATCCATGTAGAACTTGACCTCTTCTTGTACATATACATAAACACACAAACACAAACACACATACACACACACACACACACATATTATTAACTATATAGACGGGCAGGCAAAGATGACCCAGCAGAAATCAAAATGATTGCCAAAAGACCTTTGTCCTGGCATTTTGTCATTTTTTTCCATCTATGTTTATAATGATTTCCAGCATTTGTTCAAATTTACACCATTTAATGGAAGATTAAAGTCAATTAAATCAACACTTGTACTGATATGCTAATATAGTTTTTTAATCCTGGGAAGATGAAAAATGCTATGCTGACCACATTAGATCTCAGGAATCCACATTAATATTGCTTTCGAATTTTGGTTCAAAGCCAGCAAGTTTAGAAGCAAGTAAATCAATTGCATTGATCCCAGTGCATAACTGGTACTTATTTTATTGACCCCCAAAAGGATGAAAGGCAATGTCAACTCTGGTGGCTTTTGTGAAATTTATATTGATATTAACAACAAAACTGCCATAACAACAGTAATAACAAAATTAATTTGAGTAATATGTGGCTGTTTGACACACTAGAAATAACAGCCAAATTTCCCTCAAATCGGATAAAAGCATTCCATTTGAAGATGAGCATATTCAATAATGTTTGACCTACATAGTCCAAAAAATAATGACAGGTTCATCATGGCTGGAATATCTCTGATCACAAAACAATTTGTTCAAGACTGACCTAGGGCTAAACAACAGCAAATAGAAAATTAAGATCAGCCAATAAGAGATGCAAACCAAAGAGGAAATTAGAAACAGCATTCAAATCAATTTCAAATCACATGCAACTAATAATAGTAAAGGAAGGCCACAATGTCCTAAATAACAATATCTTATGTTTGAATAAATAAAAGGATTGTCATATCTAAACTGGAGTGTTTTTGATCATAAGTCTGCTCAATCAAGATTGACCTAGTGCTAGGTCAATTTTGTGCAAGATTGACCTAGTGCTAAATCGCAAGATTAATATTGGCTTCAAATTTTGGCTCAAGGCTAGCAATTTCAGGGAAGGGGCCTAGTCAACTACACTGACCCCAGCGTTCACTTGGTAGTTATTTCACTGACCTCTGAAAGAATGAAAAGCAAAGTCAACCTCTGCAGAATTTGAACTCAGAATGTGACAACAGACAAAATTCTGGTAAGCATTTTGCCTGGCATTCTAACAATTCTGCCAGCTTGCTGGTTTAATAACAAGATTAATATTAACTACCAACACTACACACACACATGCACATGCACATTATGATTTTTTGCATTCCACCCTAAACAGCAACAACAGATGTAACAATAAATGAAACTACAAACACAGCAACAATGACAGAAAACTGAAACAAGCAAGAAAATATAAAAGAGTCACAGAAAAAAGTCACAAGTCATAGGGAAAATATCACAAGAAAAATATCAGAGGAATGAAAGTCACAGAAGAATAAATCATAGGAAATAAATAACAGGGAAAATATCACAGAGAAAAAGTTAGGAAAAAATGCCATAGGTAAAAAAAATCACACAAATAAAGTCATTGAAAAAAAAGTCACAGAAAAGAAAATTTCATGGAAAAATGAAGGAACAGAAATGACAGGGAAAAAGTAACAGGGGAGAACTCACAGGAAGAAATTGCCACAGAAAAGAAAAGGCTGTGTGACTAAGTTATAGGAAAGGAACCCCACGAAAATGTCAGGAAAGATAGGCATGTGTAAAAAGGCACAGGAAAAACAGAGGAAAAAAAGCCAGCCATAGATAGTCACAGGGGAAAAATGTCATGGAAAAAAGTCACGAGGTAGGTTGGAGAAATATAACAAGAAGAATGGTACAGGAAGGAAGTTACAGACAAAAGTCACAGAAAAATCCCAGGAGAGACACAGGTAAAAAGGCACAGGAAAAAAGTGGAAAAACAAACAAAAATTCACAGGAGAAAACAGAAAGCAATCATAGCAAAAAATAAAAAAAATTATGATTATAAATAGCAGCCAAAATCCACCTCAAATCACTCAGCAGTCTATGTGGCTACAGTTTATCACTACAGAGTAAAAGAAAATTATGGTCACAACTGGAATGTTTTTGATTACAGGTTTTCTCAGTTAAGGGGTTTTAAATTTTTCTGTGACTTGCTTTCCTGTAATGTTTTTTTATGATTTTCAACAACAACAACCACCAACAACAACCTCACAGAGGCGTTTGAAGGGTGCCTTTTACATGCCACCAGCATGGGTGTCAGTTATGTGACACTGGCACCAGTCATGACTATAATTTCACTTGGCTTCACGGGTCTTCTCAAGCACAGCATTTCAATCTGTCTATCTATCTATTTAACTATCTATTTATCTAACTATATATATCTATAACTATATATATATATATATATATATATATATATATATATATATATATATATATATATATATATATATATATATATATATATCACCATGCTTGACTGCTAAATCAACAAGTTTTTATTATTCTCTCTCTATTTATTTTCTCTTATTCCTTTCTGTTGGAGAGCGTAGGCTCAAAACGTAGCAGACATTTTCACTTTGCTGAAGGTCAAACTAATACACCTCCTTGTTGTTCATACACCTGTCTTTATCTTTTGGTTTTCTATAAATTTCAACTATATATATATATATATACACACACACACATAAAAGACAAGGTATAAATAATGGTCATTACATATTCTTTTATTGTAGTAAATTCGACTTACAGGTGTTTCTGATAGCTATAGGTTCTTTCATTAATCAGTCTACTCATTCGGTCTATTGACTGGTTGAGAAAAAGTCAATGACCTTAAAGAACTAATGCTATCTTTATCAGAATCATAATATCTTGGTGTGTGTGTATATGTATGTATGTGTGTGTGTGTGTATATATATATATATATATATATATATATACACACACACACACACACACACACACATACATACATATATATATATATATATATATATATATATATATATATATATATTTATATATTGTTGTATTTCAGGATGGTCATTTTCTTTATTCTTTTTTGGGCCAAATAAATGTATGTATTATATATTTGTTCTTCACTCGTCTATTACTGTTCTTATTCTGACTCATGCCCATTGTCCGTAAATCTTTCGTCACACATCTCTGACCTCATCAGTGACACTTTTCATTTTCATATGCGTTCTTGCTCCACTTACTCCTTCTAAGGTTCTAGAAGAACAGAATGGAATAAGCAGAACAAGAGCTGTCACAAAGACCTAAAGTCCATCCTGAAATATAACAATATCTGTATCAACACACGTCTTCACATCAAGAATCCTGCAACACAAATTCATGAAGATAGATACATATCAGTATGGAAAACAGATGTTAAATGATAAATATAATGATGATGATCCTTGTGTTTGGTATATGGTAAACAGCTACCAGTGTTCTCATAATAGCCCCTATGTTACTTGTTGCTAGTTTTTGTATATTATTCCCAACCTACCAAGTTAAATGTATGGGATTGTGATGCATGTGGTACTCCGTGTAGTGCAGGAGAAATATATTAATCTCCATCTGTGAAATATTTCTCATTATTAGCATGTGTGTGTGTGTGCATGTATATACAGGTTGGCCAAACAACAACAATACAGTATGAGCTAACAAAAAATCTTTGTATTATAACTTGCCCTGCTAGAAAAAGCAATTAAATTTTCCTTTGACTATACTCTTCAACTCTTCAGAAAATATAAAAGTAAGAAGGATGTTGGATAAAGAAGTCTGGAATATATAACAGAAACTCGCCACAAGGCGAGAAGGTGAGTTTCTGTTATATCCGACAAGTGTTTTGGTCCTTATACCTGACACTGTATGGGAGCTAGGCCCACCCAGGTCATGACTCCAAAGTGTCTTCCTGCTACTTTTCAAAATCCAGTTTCCAACAGTATTTGAACCTGGTTTGTTCTTTTGTTCCCCACTCTGACTGATGAAGGAACCATTATATTATGACTAAACAAAAACACAAGTCGTTGCTTGTTGGAAGGGCTTTAAGCATAGGTGTCTTTGATCAGGGATGACAAAGACTACACAACAACAACAACAAAAAAAACAACAATGATGACAGCAATAGCAACAATAACAACAACAAAAGTATCATATCTTCAGCAATAATTCAGACAAAGCAGAAAAGAATATGACAGAGAGAAAAAAAATAATTTCAAAATCTTTAATATGAAACATTAAATCCCCATCACTATCTGTATCTGCTTCAATGGCAATGATAAAATTCATTTTCTAACAGTTGGTTTGTCTTGTGTCCGTTGGTACTTTGACATTTCAGGAACTTGTGTAAACATTCTCTTTTCTCCAATCCCAGCTTTATCAACCAATATCTTCAATAAAATGGCATGGGTCAAAAAGCTTATAGCTATATATCCAATCTGCCATCACCAATCGAACTTTGTCTGTAGGTCTGTTTAAAGGTTGAGATGTTATTTAAGGATCAAGCTATAAACTAAAAGAAAACAAAAAAAAAAACAACTCGTCTTCTGACCTAAATATCTGTATGTATATATGCACATGCACCTGTATGTCTCCATAGGTGTCTGTGCACGAGTGTTTGCATGTGTGAGAGTGTCTATTGTGCATGAGCTGTTAAGACTGGTAAGAAGAACAAGCAGAGCAATTGAATAATAGATTTAGTATGTTTCAGAATCAGTAAAGGAAACAGATCGAATATGGTAATTAAAACGCTATTGTGAGAAATCAGTTAGTTTACAGAGACATTTTTCTTAAGAGAGAGAGAGAGTGTGTGTGTGTGTGTGTGTATGTGTGTGCGCATGCACATGTTTGTATGTGTAGGTTGAAGTATTTGTATGTTGTCAGCCTATGAGCAATTGGAATTTGCTTTGATTTTATGTCACATCACTGGTTGCAGATTTACAACAGACTTATCACGTTTTTTGCTGAATTAACAATGGGTGGAACAAATATCACAGAGGATTTTTCTTCAAAAGTGCCAAATTAGCAATTTTCTTGCCAATGCTTATGTGTCTTGTTACAAGTTGCACACACATGTGCATACACACTGTGGCTATAAGGGCAGGCATGACTGTGTGGAATAATGCTTGCTTCTCAACCGCATGGTTCAGGGTTCAGTCTCACAGTGTGGCATCTTGGGCAAGTGTCTTCTACCATAGCCTTGGGCTAACCAAAGCCTTGTGAGTGGATTTTGGTAGATGGAAACTGAAACAAGCCCATTGTAGACGTGTGTGTGTGTGTGTGTGTAATTTAGAGAAAAACCTCTATTAAACAATTCAATAATAAAAAACGTAATTCAGACCATCCAGAAAATCAATAGAGTACATAAACAATAAATAATATTAAATAGACTACGCACGTTTCATAGCTATATTTTCAAATAGATAACAATAATAAAAGCAATCCAATTCAAATTCAAATCGATCTGAAATTAATTCTAAGGAGATATTATTAACTAATAATAAAAAATTAATTAATTTCCTAGATGAACGAAAATTAAAATGCAAACATAAGTTAAATTACTTATATAATAAGTTTAGCTAATTTGTGTGTGTGTGTACACACACACACACACATACACACACACACACACACACACACACATATATATATATATATATATATATATATATATATATATATATAAAAGATAATAAGAGTGAAAAAACTACAGAAGGCTTGTGTTACATGGTTAAAGTATATATTTAAATTATGTCAGAAAAATGTTATAAAATCTTTTTGGTATATAAACATTGTATTTTGAGAAATAACCGGTTTTCCAACCACGTGCTTTCACATACCAACTTTCTCACCTATATATATATATATATATATACATATATATATAAACCCTATTTTATATTACTAATTGTTGTAGTTATAATTTGTAGTAGCAAGATGTGTATAAATTAACATGAGATTATATAGGATATATTACATATTTAGAATAAGAATAAACTAAGATGTTTATAAAATAAATAAATTAATTAATGAAAATAGATTATATTATAGAAATTTAGCTTAATTTATGTATATTATATATGTTAGTTTTAAATTATTTAGACTTTAAAATTTTCCAGTAAATGGTATACTACAGTTAGTTTTTTCTTATTCTCACAGCTAAAATACATTTTGTCATTTTAACAGCTTAAATACATATTTCTATCTATTTCTTCTATAATTTTTATTTACACCATATTTTCACGGGATATATTTCTTATAAACGCTAAGTTCTACGTATTACGTTTAAAATTTTAGTTTGATAAGATAAGTTATGGTTTTATTTTAAGTAATGAGTGGCTGTGTGGTAAGTAGCTTGCTTACCAACCACATGGTTCCAGGTTCAGTCCAACTGCTTGGCACCTTGGGCAGGTGTCTTCTACTATAGCCTCGGGCCGACCAAAGCCTTGTGAGTGGATTTGGTAGACGGAAACTGAAAGAAGCCCGTCGTATATATGTATATATATATATATATATATATATATATATATATATATATATATGTATATGTGTGTGTGTTCGTGTGTCTGTGTTTGTCCCCCTAGCATTGCTGGACAACCGATGCTGGTGTGTTTATGCCCCCGTCACTTAGCAGTTCGGCAAAAGAGACTGATAGAATAAGTACTAGGCTTACAAAGAATAAGTCCTGGGGTCGATTTGCTCGACTAAAATGCGGTGCTCCAACATGGCCGCAGTCAAATGACTGAAACAACTAAAAGAGTAAAAAAGAGTAAAAGAGTATATGGTTTTCGCTTATTTATTGTTAAAGCACATATTTTTCTATATTTATTTGATAATTATTAGAAGATATTTACATTGGTTTTATTATTGCTATTTTTATTATTATTATTATTATTATTATTATTATTATTATTATTATTATTATTATTATTATTATTATTATTTTAGATCTGAAGAGTGACTATATTTTTAAATAGAATTAATTTTAGATCGATCTGATCTTCAATTGGTTTGATTTTATTATTGTCATCTATTTGAAAATATAGCCACGAAACATGCGTAGTCTATTTAATAATATTTATTGTTTGTGTACCGTATCGATTTTTAGAATAAGGTCTTTATAGTATGTTTATTTTTCTGGATGATATGAATTACGTTTTTCATTATTGGATTGTTTAATAGGTTTTTCTCTAAATTATATACATATATTATATATTGTGAAATTGAATTTTTCCCTGCAAGTTTTGGATTTATATTCCCTATTATTATTATTATCATTATTATTATTATTATTATTATTATTATTATTATTATTATTATTATTATTATTATTATTATTATATACATACATATATATATATATATATATATATATATATATATATGTATAGAGAGGGGAAAAATCATCCAGCTTATTCAAAAATGTTGTATACAAACTGAATATTCAGTAAAAGTAATGTATTCCTGGTATAGTAGGCCTTATTCTCAAGAATATAAACAAAGCAATACAACATTTCTCATTGATGGTAATAACAAAAGGCATAAAAATTGCAATAATATTAATCACGGGTTAAAAATGTGCCAAGCTCTCACTTAGGTTGTTAAAAAATTATAGGGAAAAATAATAGGGAAATAACCACAGCAAAAGATATCTCATGTTAATAATGAATATAGTCTCAATTGTTCACAGACTTCCCTCAAAAACCTTAATTCAAACCTTGCAAACTTGGAAAACATAACTCTATTTATTAAAGGTGGTAAGACCAAATATAATTATGCCAAACATTATAATGATAATAATCACTACACCTTCTAAGACAGTAAAACACAACAGTAATAGGAAGAAAATAGATTATGTAAGCAACATATTCCATAGTTTAACCCCTCCTTGTTTCTTTTGGACTACAAGTAGCCTCTGATGGTTCTGGAATTTTCTTCCCAGTGTTGAAGAGGGACTTTCAAGTAAGCATAACAAAATATTTAATAGGCATACTGTGAAAAAGCATAATCCACCATATTTAATCTAACTGAGAATATAGCTACTATCAGCTGTAGCAAATCAATTAGTATTAACAATAGCATACATGATTCTAATTATCTGAGAGGTAGATGTAATTATAGTGCCTTTATTAATAATATGCCTCTATTCAATATGGAAAGAATTAATACTGCCACAATTAATAATGTTTTATCAGTTAATAAATATGATTCATGTAACAGTAAGGATCAATATAAGTGATCTTTATCTCCAAACAAATTTAGTATATAAAAGTTCTGTTCAAAAACCTGAGTACAATGTTATATAGGTACTACAGAATCTGAATTATAATGGAATAATCACAAATATTATTTTAAAAATAAAATTACTCAACTCTTCATTAGCTAAATTTATTTGGAATCTCAAGGAAGGGAGTATTAATTAGTCTCTTTTGATCAATTATATCTCCTAAATTTCCATATAAAGGAGGCATGAGTAGTTGTAACTAGTGTTTTATGGAGGTATTAGAAATCTCAAAGTGAACATTTTTTAACCATTTAACCATATTACCATAACTGATAAATTCATTCAAGTTCTCTCTCTCTCCCACTCTCTCTTTCTTTCTCTCTCACTTTCTTTCTAACTTCCTCTTCTTTAATGGCAGCTTTTAGGCCAAAGTCAATCTCGATCATGTACATTTCTCATCACAGACATTTTAGGGTTATCTAAGACTACATTATCTAATGTGCACTTCCATTTTTTAAGATGGTGTTGTGTGAATCAGATGATATGGTTGCTATCTCTAGTAGATTGAACAATCACATATAAGTTCTCTTTGGAGACCAAGCATCAGGTATGAAGTTACTATATGTGATAATGATATAGCAACATCAGCAATCAGGTATTACAAATACCATCATCGTTTAACATCCGCTTTCCATGCTGGCATGTGTTGGACAGTTTGACATGGAGCTGGTTAGCAGGGAGCTGTCCAGATGCCATTTGTCTGTTGAGGCATGGTTCCTATAGCTGGATGCTCTTCCAAATGCCAACTATATAACAGAGTATGCTTGGTGCCTTTCATGTGCCATTGGCATAGGTGCATTAATGCAAAACCGGCATGGGTGCTTTTTAAGTGGCGCAATTACCTGAAAGAACAAGCCTGTATGTGTGGAAGGCAGCGATTTTACTTAGCTTGACACATCTTATCAAGTACAGATACTCACCAGGTATTACAGATTAAGTATTATATAGATAGATATGGGAATTGTAACTGTAAAATAGAAGTTGGTAGAAATGGAAGGAGGGGACATGGAATATACAGCTTGACATGAGGGGAATTTGGTATCAGCCAAATATACTGAAGAAAGCAGATTTTTTTACTGCATACATGCATATATATATGCATGTATATATATGTATATATATATATATATATATATATATATATATATATATATATGTATGTATGTGTGTTGATATATATATATGTATATGTATGTATGTATGTATATATATATCTATATATATATATATATGTATGTGTGTTTTTATATATATATATATATATATATATATATATAAAAAAAAGGCAAAAAGCATATCAAAGTAGAAACACAAAAATGATTTTTAAAAAGTCTTCTTACCTGTAAGCCATGTCATCATCTTCTGCTCCCCAGCCCCAGTACAAATTTGAATATCCATTCACTATTTGAAAATGTTCGACTTTGAAATTCAGAACACCACCAACTAATATTGAGTATGCTAGCCTGGAAATAGAAAAAACAAAATCAAGTATATTACTAAATAGAGCAAGATTGATGTTAAAATCTGGAATTTTATTTTAATAGAGAAACATAGAATTACAGGTTTTGTTAGATATTCTACTTGGGGACATGTATAAACTAATAGCAATAGACATACAAAATATTTCTACATCTGTATATCAGAGTTTACTTATGATGATTATAGGATGCATGGATGTATATCTATTAACTTCAGCAAAAGTGGGTTTCTTTTTAATTGTGTGCTAAATTTCAATAAGGCGTGGCGATATGGTTAAGAATCTTACTTTACAACCATGTGATTTGGGGTTCAATTTCGCTGTGCAAAACACCTTGGACAAAGTGTTTTCTATTACAATGTGTAAAACGATTTTTGTCCTTGGGTAGCAACTGTTATTTTCTGTATGCTTACTCCTTGAAAGCATGAAAAAAATGGCTTATATTTCCTTTCGTTGCACTAATTCAAACCCCAGAGAATTCCTCCCAACACATGACTATGATGCTCCCCCACTACTGATCATAATTACAGATGCACAAATTCTATGCCACTGAGGGACATACTCAAGTGGTTAAGGACAAGCAACTGACAAACAAATCTGTGATATGAGCAGAATATTTGCTATATTGATATTTCTGTTTCAACAACTCAATATTGAATCTGTCTGAAATAGAATGGAAAATAGATCAGTTTCAAAACATTGATGTCTAGACCACAAAAACAAAGTTTGAAGGGAATAGTAGCCATTTCCTTTGATTTCTAGATAGAAGCAAATAGGAAATAACATTTACTAACCAAAGACAAAGACAAAAAAAAAAATTGTTACACAATGTTTATAGCTCTAGGCCAAAATAAGCCTTGGGCTTAAATTCTGTAGATGGGTGGTTTTATTTGTTCCCACACACTCGAAAACTGGTGTCGATTTCTTTACAACCATGTAACTTAGCAGTTTGTCAAAAGAGTCCAATGGAGCCAAACTGGCTCCTGTGCGGGTGGCACGTAAAATACACCATTTTAAACGTGGCCGTTGCTAGTACCGCCTGACTGACCTTCGTGCTGGTGGCACGTAAAAGCACCCACTACACACTCGGAGTAGTTGGCATTAGGAAGGGCAGCTGTAGAAACTCTGCCAAATCAGATTGGAGCCTGGTATAGCCATCTGGTTTCACCAGTCCTCAGTCAAATCGTCCAACCCATGCTAGCATGGAAAGCGGACATTAAACGACGATGATGATGATGATGAATAAGTACTGGGGTTGACTTATTCAAGTAAAACCCTTCAAGGCAGTGCTCCAGCATGGCTGCAATCTAACGAGTGGAACAAATAAAACATAAAAGACAAAATGTGATAAATTCCAATGTTTTATCCTATTTTTATACATATGCTGTGAAGGTGCATGACTTAGTGGTTAAGCTATTCGGCTCACAATCGTGTGCAGTAAAATCCATGATGGTAGATTCCAAGAAGTATAAAGTTCCAGTGGTGGTAAAATTGTTCAGTTCAAGAAATATACAGGAAGGAAATACACATCAATATATATTTTACATATGTATACACACAAGTAGGCACTTAAGTGCAAACAATGTGGAAAAAATAGTACTCAAATACCAAGGGTAGAGTAATATGCTTTATTGTAAAAGTTGTAAAATATTCATAGAACTATTACTCAGAGTTTCCCATTCTGGTTCGTCAGACAGTTTTAATGAATAATATAGTATACATACATATGTACATATACATATGTATACATTCATATACAAGTGTATACACACACAAGAATTATAGGTGCAGTTGTGGCTTTATGGTTAAGAAGTTTTCTTCCCATGCATATGATTTTGGGTTCAATCCCACTATGTGACACAGTGAACATACGTTTTTACATCCTTGTAACTTAGCAGTTTGACAAAAGGGATGATTGAGTAAGCTCTTTAAAAGTAGTAAGTCCTGGGGTGATTTGTTTGGTTAAAGTCTTCAAGGTACTGCTTGAGCATAGCTGCGCTCCAATGAATGACAGAAATAAAAGAAAAGAAAAAGGTATGTGTGCATACACATATAAGGTAGAGAATTGGATTCAGAGAATCAAGTAGGTCTCACAATAAACACTTCTGCTAGGAATCAGCTATCAGTTCACAGAGTAATTAAATTACAATGTAAGATAACATGTCGATGCAGCTGAAAATCCAGGATATTCAAGCAGTAAATATTTTCATGAGGATTAAAGAACAATCATATAATTGAGGAGGTATTATTTTCATATGATTACAGTTGTTTCATAATCTTTTTGATGCAATATTATTCGTTTTAACATTCCACATTGATTGATATGTACATGGAGGGGGTAGGGATGCTACACAACAACAACAACAACAACAACAACAGCATCAGAATAGCTCAAAGCATTTTCCTAAAATCTTAGAGCATGGTATGTTTATTTGCCTAATTATCGTATTTTCTAGCAAGCTAGTCACAAAAAATGCTATAGTGTCAGTTATAAATTCCTGCTATGTTTTGAGAGCTAAATGAAGAGATTAATAATGCTTATGGGAATAAAAATATACCATAGCAAGATTTGATCTCACAACATATGGATAATGAATCACATTAACTATTTAGAATATATGGAAAAAGAATGCATTGGTGCATATGTGTGTGTGTTTGTGCGCGTCTGTGTGTGTGCATGTGTGTGTATGTATGTGTGTGTGTGTCTGTGTTTCAGTGTGTATGTGTATGTGTGTGTGTTATCACTTTTCCTTTCTTTACTGTTTAACATCTCATTTTTCTTAGCTAGCAAATATAATTTTCACACAAATGTGTTGCATTATAATACTCGTGTATGTTATGATATGTGTATATGGTAATACACATATACATATTATAACATACTGATGTGTTAATACACATGCATGTGTTGTGATATCACACATATATGCACACAGGTACAGCGCATATATAAAAATAAGAAAAATATTTGAAAGTTTGCTTGTGATTAATCAGTTTATAAAGAGAGAGAAAGACAGAAAGGAAAAAGAATGAAAATAACATGAGAAAAACAGGCAGAAATATCTTCCTAAAACATTTGTCAGTATACGAGAAGAACAACAATATTGAATTTGATATTTTTATTTGGAAAATATGAAATAAAATTTATCTCGATATCATGCAGATGTCTTTTAGCTTTTAGTTGTGTTTATATACTTTTACTTCAAGAAATTCTGAAATCAAATTAAAGATATGGTAGTATGAAATCTGAAAGAATAATATGACAGGTCTATGTAAAAATGTCAATGTTAAGGACCAGATTTATGACAGGAAAATCCTGAAATTAACATCAAATTTGGAGTATTCAATTGATAACTGTATTTAAGTTAAGGATATTGCTTAGAGTACAGATAGAATTCTGAGAATAGAGCCTTATTTACGTAGAAGTTATTGATTGTAAAAGAAAATGGTAATATAAGATTTAACACTGTAAAATGGCAATCACACACATGCACTTAGATGGGTGGTTGATGAGCATCTATACACTCATGCACACCAACGTATGCAGCAAGAGGCTTCCTTCAGATTGGGAAGTAAATATTCGCATGTGAATTTTGTAATAATTTTAATTTAAATGACACAAAAATAAATATTGCTTCCTGTGGAGGAAAAAATATTTTCCTTCATCCTTGAAGGCAGGTTCTCAGTATGGAACCAATAAAAGACTAAAATGGCTTTCTAAATTTATGAATTATTGTCACTAAATATTTTCAACAAGGAAACCAAATTAAATGTTCCTAGTAACCCCCATCAGAACCTCTTATGCTGCTATTTACCTACTGTTTTCATCATATTCAAGCAGAAAGAAAACTTTTCCCTTCCATTTTCTAGATGGAATGATAATTTATCACCATTTTCTTTCCAGTTGTATTACTGACGTTAAAGTCAACGAAAAGCAAGAAACTAAAAGTAAAGAAGAGTTAAAGATATTAAAATTGCTATGAGGAATCAAAATCTACATGTTGAGGTGGAGCAAAAGATTTACAGTCACTGAAAAGCACATTCAACTCTTTCCTCAGACAGTGGATTTTAGCAAAAAATAAATAAATAAAATTTTAAAAAAACGATTTTCCAAGAGAAATGAAAAAAATGCTTAATTCACATAGAAACTTAAGGAAGTGGTGTATGAACTTGGTATAACAGTTTATCCATAACATCAGAGAAAAAATTATCATACGTATGCACTTGTATGAGTGCATAAGTGTATATATGTAAATATATATATATATATATATATATATACATATATACACACACACACACACACACACAATTATATGTGTGTGTGTGTGTGTGTGTGAGTGTATGTATATATATATA
>NC_142931.1:80704708-80717208 GCF_046866305.1 Octopus bimaculoides | reverse complement strand
TGACTGTTAAGTTCAAGGAGAATGTTATTACATATAAATCTAATGTTGATTTGCATAGTTAAAAATCTTGATTTCACTGTAGGTGGAAATAATCTACTATATTGTGTACAGGTGCAGGTGTGGTTGTGGGGTAAGAAGTTTGCTTCTCAACTACATGATTCCAGGTTCAGTCCCACTCTGTGGCACCTTGGATAAGTGTCTTCTGCTAAAGCCTTGGGCCAACCAAAACCTTTTGAGAGGATTTGGTTGATGGAAACTGAAAGAAGCCCATCATATATATATGTGTATATATACATATCTATGTGTGTGAATCTTTGCGTCTGTGTTTGTTCTCCACCACTGCCTGACAACCGGTATTGGTGTGTTTATGTCCCTGTAACTTAGCAGTTCAGCAAAAAGAGAATGATAGAATAAGTACTAGGTTTTGGAGAAATTAAGTAGCAGGCTTAAGAGGAAATAAGTACAGGGGTCAGTTCATGTGATTAAAAATTCCTTATGGTGCTGCCCCAGCAGGGCCACAGTCTAATGACTGAAACAAGTCAAAGGTAAAAGATTATACCCTGGCCTTACAAGTAAATTTTGTGTATCTTACATTGTCAAATTCTATCTGCGTTAGTGATTCTTAACGTCGATATCTATCACAGTATTTATTGTTATCTATTTCGTTCTAGGCTAGTGTATGAAATTTATTCAGACAGAGTTTAATACCTGACATTTAGGGTCATCCTATGGTCGATCTGATAACAAAGTTTATAGCCATATAAGAATTCTCCCAACTACTCATATTTTTTGCATTCAACACTAATTGTCCCCTACCAAAAATATAAGACTGTCAAAACCATTAAACTCCAGTTTGCTTCAAACCTTAATAGTGGCAATTTCTAGGATAAAGAATATACTGTATAAATGGCTGTAATATCAAAAACTGTGTAAATGTATAATTCATTTTAATTTTAATTGCCAACCAGAGATGCACCAATTACATGAACACAGCCAACACACATGCCTGGAAATACATCAGATCTGCTGGTACATCATTCAAGCTATGCTTGTACAACCACAGGTCTTCATTCAGGGTCCCTGAAAGACGATTCATTATATCCTTGGCCAGCCATTTGTGGCACCTCAAAGATCAAGGAATCCCATACAATATCAAGTAAAAGATCTTAGAATGACTAGGCCCCCACATCAACAGGAATGGGTACTGCAAGCTCTGCATAGCTGAGTGGACTAGGATACTTAAAGACTTCCTAAAATTTGGGTTGTTGAATACTCACCAAGAAATCTTCACATCATGCATCCTTTCAAATGCACACATTGTAAAGTGGTTGACATTAGGAAGGGCATCCAACCATAGAAATGAAGCCAGATCAGATTGGAACCAGGTGCAGCTCTTTGGCTTGCCAGCTCTGGACAAAGCATCCAACCCATGCCAGCATGGAAAACACACATTAAAGGATGATGATGATGATGATGGTTATGATGATAAATATACATACATACATACATATACACATCAATAGACATACATATATATAAGAAAGAAAGAGAAGTAGTGTGAGAAAGAGAGACTGAGAAATAGAATAAACAATACATTGCTAATATTTACTAATGTGCTTTAGTATAAGAATTATGGTTCCCTTATACTTTGGCACCATTAGCTACATCTTCTACATTGTTTATCTCATTAATATAATGGAGGTTATTTATTACATTCAATTATCTTTCATTTCTCTAAATTTCTCACTTTCTATTTACAATTACTGTTCATGTTTACAATACATACATTCACAAAAAATTACCTAAGTTGGTATGGAGCCATGTAAGGGGTAGTTTCCAACATTTCGGGTTCAGAGAAAGCCCTGCTTTGGGGAAAAGAGATGAGTGTCTGTCATTTTAGACTAGAAAGCAGGATAAAAACAAATAGATAGGGAGAGACAAGAAGCAGTTGAGTGGGGTGGTCGGTAAGTTGTCACTGCATGGGTTAGGAGAGACTGAGACAGAGGGAGAGAGAGATATGTGGTGAGAGAGCTGAGGTGTGAGGAAATTGGCTTAGTGTGAAGTAGAAAGAAAGAGAGGGAAATATATTAGTGTCAAAGGTAGGAGGAGTAAAGTAGAGAAGAAGGATTTCATACTGCAGTTATGTCATAGAAAGTTGTGGTAAGAAATTTTCTTCCTAATTACATGGTTCCAGGTTCAATCCCATTGCATGGCACCTTGGGCAAGTGTCTTCTACTATAGCCCTGAAACAACCAAAACCTTTTGAGTGGATATTGTAGACAGAAACTGAAAGAAGCCTGCTGTGTGTGTGTGAGTGTGTGTGCATGTGTGTGTGTGTTTGAATTTGACTCCACCACCACTTGACAACTGATTTTGGTGAGTTTACATCCCCATAACTTAGTGGTTTACCAAAAGATACTGATAGAATTAGAACCAGGCTTAAAATGAAATAAGCACTGGGGTCGATTCATTCACCTAAAATGCTTTAAGGTGGTGCCCCAGCATGGCTACAGCCTAATGACTGAAACAAGTAAATGACATGTGAGTGAGTAGCAGCATGTGCAAATCTAACCAGTTGGAAGCACACAGTAAGTTATAACTTTTGTTTGTCACGAGTGGCTGTGTGGTAAGTAGCTTGCTTACCAACTACATGGTTCTGGGTTCAGTCCCACTGCATGGCACCTTGGGCAAGTGTCTTCTACTATAGCCTTGGGCTGACCAAAGCCTTGTGAATGGATTTGGTAGACGGAAACTGAAAGAAGCCCGTCGTATATATATATATATATGTATGTATGTGTTTGTATGTCTGTGTTTGTCCTCCCACCATCGTTTGGCAACCAATGCTGGTGTGTTTATGTCCCCGTAACTTAGCAGTTCAGCAAAAAGAGACTGATAGAATAAGTACTAGGCTTCCAAAGAATAATAAGTCCTGAGGTCAATTTTCTCGACTAAAGGCGGTGCTCCAGCATGGCCGCAGTCACATGACTGAAACAAGTTTTAGAGTATACTTCAAACCATGCAGATCTTCAACGGGACTGAATAGTCATCTGAATGGCCATGGATGGAAAGTCAAAAATGCCATTGACAATGAGGAAGCACAAAGAGATGGCAGTCATCTGTGACGATGGAGCAATCTCCACATGCATATGTGTGTGTGTTTATATGTCTATAAAGGCTTATACCTTTGGGTATATGTACATAAGAACATGTATGTATGCTCACTGCCCCTTATCACTCACACGTCTGTCGTGCATGCAACTGGTACCTATCACTCTATTGTCCTTATTACCCATGCCTTTATTATTCATCTCGTGATCACTCTTTTTTCTTCTTACTTTCACTGTGCTATGCTGCTAATGGAACTAGGAATAACAGTAGCTTTGTTGATTCACCAGAAATAATAAATTCCAAGACTCAATACAGATGGAGAGTATTCTTTAATACAGGGGTCCCCAAACTTTTTAGACCATCAACCCCCTTCATGGAATCCTTGACCCCCCTCATCAACCCCCCAGGCATGTACAAGAAAATACATAAATAATAATAATTAACTAGATGTACATTTATTGACCTCTTGAATAGTCCCATCGACCCCCAGGGGTCGATATCGACCACTCTGGAGACCCCTGCTTTAATACATTATAACTGAAAGGCACCAATTTCCAGTACTCAGAGTTGCTCCTTTCCTGACCATCAGTTTATAAACTGAGCCTGGTTTTCCTTTGAATATGCACTGACTGAATATTTTTGGAAATATGAAATGAAGGTCTGAAGGAAATGCTTATCCTTATGTCCTATCATTTCAAATCCTTTGTGAATGATACATGCAAAAACAGCTGCTTTGAGCTCAAGCTTCTGATTTCACTTCTGGTTCTTGTGATAGTGTTATTATAAATGTCATAAACTCTATACAATGCAAAGACATGAAATTGGGTTGCTGTTTAAGCAATGTTCCAAACTAATGCCTTTAATTAATCCTTTTAAAAACCCACATATACACTCATTGTTTTTAAAAACATTAATTAAACCTATTAATTAAAAGTATTATTTTGAAACATTGTTTAAGCAGAAATGCAATTTCATGACTTTAATTGTATGGAGTTTATGGCGTTTTTATAATAATATCATCAATAGAAACAGAAATGAAAACGAAAAGCATGAGCTTGAAGCAGCCATTTTTGCATGTGTCATTGACAAAAGATTTCAATGAAAGAATATAAAGAGTTGACGACTATTGAAAAGGTTGCAAGAACTAAATGAGTGCAAATCGGACCAGTAAGTGTGTTAAATTAATAAGACACTAAAAGAGAATGACTCTCCCCAGACACAATAAGGATAAGCATTTTATTCAAACTTTCATTTTATATTACAAAAATTATTCAGACAGTGAATATTTCAAAGCAAACTAGGCTTGGCTTACAAGCTGATGGTTGGAAATTAACTTCTCAGAGTACTGGAAATCAGGGCCTTTCTATTATAATATGTATGTATGTATGTGTACAGACAGTAGAGCTTGGTGTAGTCCTCTGGCTTGCCAACTGCTATCAAATTGCCCAACCTAAGCCAGTATGGAAGACGGGCATTAAATGATGATGATGATATATAGATAGATAGATAGATAGACAGGCAGACAAACAGATATGGATAGATATGTACATGTAACTATACATATATATATATATATATATATAGAGAGAGAGAGAGAGAGAGAGAGAGCTCACTATATATATATATATATATATATATATATATATATACACACACACACATACATGCATATGCACACACATTTATAGACATGTATACATACATATTTAAGTTTCATTTCCATGCAGAAGCAGACACAAACATATACACATATCATGAATATAAATATATAGAGATCCAATAAAACGTTTGTTTGGTTTGTTTTGTTTTTATTAAGAACACTAATTTCAAGTGATTATATATATTCTCCAAATATAAAAATCTATCTCTTTTCTTCACAACTATTGGACTTCCAAAACAACTTTCATTGATTTCTCAAAGAATCCACCAATATTTATTCTATAAGACTTTTGGCTTCAGATTCCTTCTTCTAGTTCAGTAACTGCATATAAGACAATATCTAATATTTGTACATTAAATTCATTGAAATATTTCTCTTATACAAATCTTCCAAAACCAATTGCAGAGTATTCAGGGACTCAAATGTTTGTCATATATCACTTCTAAATAAATTTACACTCAGTGAAAACTATATGATATTATTATTATTATTATTATTATTATTATTACTATTATTATTATTATTTTAATACCACCTCCTAATATTTAATCCAATTTTCAGAGAAATGTAATTATTTCCAGGTTCGATGTTATAGCTGTGCGAAATGTTTGCCTCCTTGAAGTTTGAAATTAAGTTAGAGAAAATTATCCAAAAATGACTTGTAACAAAGTGAGAAAACAAACAAAAAAGAAAAAACCCCAAAAAGCAAAAAAAAAAAAAACAGGGGATTCAAGAAGACAAAAAAAAAACAAAATAAAACAAGAAAAATTGGAATAAAATCAAATGAAACGGGATAGAGAAAATGAAAACGGAAATAAAATATAAAGAAATATTAAAACCGCATCAAAATAAATCTATATTTTAAGAGTTTTAATTGGAATAAAGTCGAGATTTAAGAGGAAATCAATGTTGTCTTTTTACAATCTTTGTGAAAATTATGATGTTAGAGGGAAACCTGAAGTGTATCATAAAGAGGAAAGAAAGCATATATGTAATACATACAAATAATAATATGTGTGTGGGTGGTTGAGTGTGTATGTATGAGTATAATTATGCATATGTATGCATGTACATATGTATGTATGTAAGTGTGCATGTATGTATATGTATGTATACATGCATATATTTATATGTGTAGGCATGTATATGTGTATGTGTGTATGTGTGTGTGTGTGTATGTGTGTGTGTGTATGCATATTACATACACTATAAGTAATGTGTATGTGTGTGTGTATGGCCAGCTTTGAAATTGAGAGTCCCTGACTGGAGTGGTTTGGGAAACAACATTGAATACAGATACATAGAAAGTATGGAGTATACACAAGCTCTTATACAACATCATGATATTTGGCAATGGCAACAGCAAGTACAGTGATCTTCCTTTTTTAAGACTGTAGGACGTGATTTAAAAGTGATGTGGCTGCTGCTTCTAGCAGTTCAAACAATGATGTAAAGGCTTTGTACAATGGCAGAAATGTGAGGCACATAGATATTTTTTCTACTCCTGAACATCATCTTGGTGAATGAATCTCTGTTGCTAATGATGGGTGAATTCTTTAAAGTAATGTCATCATGTGATTTTACTACACAGCCACAGTATATCATTATCATTTAACATCTGTTGTCCATGCAAGCATGGGTTGGACGGTTTGACCAAAGTTGGGAAGTAGGAAAGCTGCACCAGGCTCCAGTCTGATTTGGCATAGTTTCTGCAGATGAATGCTCTTCCTAATGTCAACTGCTTTACAGAATGTGCTGAGTGCTTTTACATGGCACCAGTACAGGACTCTTGCAGGCCAATACTCTTCACCAGGGGCAGTGGCCTTAACACTTCTGCTGTGAAGTATGAGTTCTTGAGTACAGCAAGGTGCCAAATATCTCAGTCCTTTATCAGCATCCTGAATGGTTCAGCATCCTGAGCTCATCCTTCAGTACTTCATCCCATGTCTTCTTGGGTCTCCCTCTTCCATGTATTTCATCTACTTTGAGAGATCAGCATTTCTTTATGGAGTTGTTGGCATCTATTTGCATCACATGACCAAACTAGCATAGTCTTCTCTCTTGCACACTGCATCCAGTTGCTCTTATGCTTAACTTCTCTCTCAATACAAGAGCACTTTGTTGAACACAAACACTTACACTACACACTAGCCTCATTCCTCTCTAACCTTCATATGTCCTCTGCATTCAGGGCCCTTGTCTCACTACCATGTAGAATTTCTGTCATATACGTGTATTGTACAATCTTCCTTTCACTTGGAGAAAGAAAACTTTCATAATCAACAGAGGTAAAAGCTCTCTGAATTTTCCCCATGTATTTTGTTGTGGAAGGCAATGTCTAGGAGAAGAGTTTCAATCAAACTAACTTAGCTTTTCAGAGGTGTATTTTCCAGGAAAGTGATTGGATGTGAGGTGTGTGTTGAAACTAAAATTACTGTAGCATAGAAGACACATGAGAGCCATTGAAAACCACAGTAAGCCTGTTAGCTTCACTTGACTCTTGCATGTAGATCACTCTGTCAAATGTAATGCTTACTTATTCACATGGTTTTGAATTAATTGTTCACTTTCTTGTAGCTTGGAGATTTTGATGATCTTATTGTTTATTTTTAGGCTGGCATTGTAGTGTAGTTGTGAGAGGTTGGATCTGGCTTGTCTTAAACATGAAACACTTAGGATATTTTGGCCAGATATGACCAATTTAAATACTAAATGATTAAGCATTTATTATTTATGATTTGGTGTCAAAACTTTCATCACATGAACTGCAACTTGATCACTGACAAAATTGTTGGTAACAAATAACTGTTTCAGTGATGTTGACAGATTTTGTGTGTTTTTGAATGACTAACTTAGCTTTCACAACTATCAAGTGTAAAAGATCAATAATTTACAATATGGAATTAGCAAAGCCATAGGCAATGCTCTGTTTAGCGGGTAAAAGATTTTAATTTGCTGATGTCACTGTGGTATAAGTGAAGTGAACTGCTTTGATTGCATTATGATCAAACAATCCTACAGGAGCAGAGGCTGTCATTACGGTTGCTTAACCTGTGTCAGACCCAACTGACAAAACCATTAACCTATTAGATGTATTGTTTAAGGAGGACATAAACAAATTCACATTTGGTCAAATTGTACCACGGTGGGTCTATGTGAAAACATGGAACTCATACACACACACATAAACCTTCCCTACAGTTTCCGTCTATCAAATTTTATTCACAAGGCATTGGTCAACATGAAGTTATAATAGATGACACTTACGCAAGGTATCATGCAGTGGGATGGAACCTAAAATCACAGGGTTGTAAAGCAAACTTTATAACCAACACAATCAGAAAAAAAAAAAAAAAAGCCAGATGATAGTCCTTTCTTGTACAGGCACAATCTCCATACTCAACTGGTACTTATTTTATTGATCTTGAAAGGATGAAAGGTAAAGTTGCCCTCAGTGGAATTGGAACTCAGAACGTAGCCATGGACAAAATGCTGCTGAGCACTTTATCTGGCATGTAAGTGATTCTACCAGCTCACCTTAAAATGAAAGATATTTGGCTATTTGATGTCCAGGTAAATTGTGAAACTGACAGATGAGAAATACAAAGAAATATGAAGGCCCAAATAAGTTTAATTCTTTTTGAAAATCAATTCAGTGAAATATGTCAAAATTTGAAGTTAGACATTGAAACGTATTTAATTAAAGCCTTGCTGTTTAGAAAATAAATTTTAAAACATGGGCATCTTCTATTATAGCCTTGTATTGACTGCAGTGTTGTAAGAGGATTTGACATTGAAACTGAAAGAAGCCCACTGTGTGTGTGTGTGGGGGGGGGGGGGGGTAACACATATCATCCTAAAACAAATGGTGTTGTTCGTGTCCAATCTTCTGTGAAAACATATCTTGCCAGGAGAAATATTTAACTTACCTGGAAACAGGTAAGGGTTGACGATAAGCTTACACAAGCATGTGGAATTAGATGTTACAATGATGAAGTGGAGGAGGAGAGGAGGATTACAACAACAATGACAAGGAGGAACACTATCATACATCTTACATTTAATTACATTTTTATAATTAAATCTTGATTCAGCTTTTGTAACTGGAAAAGACCAAAGAAAATGCAAGAAGTAGCATGAGTTTCATTTTTAGATCACCAATGAAGATGACGAAGGACCATGATATGCATTAAGTAATTTTATAGGTACATATGGGTGTAACCCATGGTAGATTTATCCATCAACTGATTTAACACTGCCGTTTGATACACTGGGAGTCTGTAGTTGTCCTCTACTCTACTGCAAGCATTTAAGCCATATCTCTGATATGACCTAACAGATAACATCACCAATTGTTTTCCACCTGCCTAAGGGACACTGAAGGAGGTCTCCGGGCATTCGTCTTTCTCTTTCAACTAAATCATGTATAAAACAACAACACAGAATAATGGATGTGATGAAAATTAAATCAGCAATGACAATGACAATGATGATGGTCGTGGTGATTATGAAGATGATGATGACAACAACAATGACAGCAATGATGATAATGGAGATGACAATGATGACGATGATAATGATGATGACGACGATGGTGATGGGGATGATGGCAACAATGACAATGACACAACAATGGCGATGATGACAATGATGGTGGTCATGGTTATGATATTGAAAATGATGATGGCGAAAACAACAACGATGATGATGATGATCAGGATGAAGATCATGATGATGATGATGATGGTGGTGGTATTGATGAAAACAACTATGGTGATGATGATGATAGTCATGGTGATGTTATGACGACGATGATGATGATGGTGGTGATATACTAAATTATGGTTTGGTTCATAATTAAATTTCAATTCATGTTTGAATTTTGCATTCAGGGTCTTTTTTTTTTTTTCTTTTTTTTTAATTTAGAATTTAATATCAGCAAAGCAGTTTATATTGAAGGAAACAGGTTGACATTTGTTTATAAAACTATGCCTGTTTGAAATTTTGAATGACCAAAAAAATCAGAAGTCAATCAAAATTCCCATCAGGTGTGGATGGGTTTATGATGAAGAAGCTTGCTTCATGTGTATGAGTGTGTTTGCATATGTCGTTATCTTCTGTAGTTTCCATCAACATACTTTTTCTCACACATTATAGAGGAATCTGAGCCTGTACTAGAAGACGCTTGCATAAGATGTCACACAATATTCAGTCTTAAAATGGTAGATGGAATCTGTGTAGGAGGCCATCGCAAACACACACACACATGCAAATGCAGATGTGGCTGTGTGGTAAGATGCTTGCTTCCCAACTACATGGTTTTGGGTTCAGTCCCACTGCATGGCATCTTGGGCAAGCGTCTTCTACTACAACCTTGGGCAGACCAAAGCCTTGTGAGTGGATTTGGTGGACGGAAACTGAAAGAACCTCATTATATACATATATATATATATATATATATATATATATATATATATATATATATATATATATCTGTGTCTGCATCTGACAACCAATGTTAGTGTGTTTACGTCCCTATAACTTAGCAGTTCAGCAAAAGAGACCTATAAAATAAGTACTAGGCTTACAAAGAATAAGTCCTGGGGGTCGATTTCTTCAATTAAAACCCTTTAAGGTGGTGCTCCTTATGACTGAAATAAATAAAAGAATAAAAGAAAAAAAATGTATGCATGCACAGACATACATTTTATATACCATTATATCAAAAGGATCAAAGGTCCTTCCCAAGCCATCAGCTCATGAGAATGGTTTCCTAAATTCTCGTGTATATATTTTTCCCCTGGATGGGATGTCAGTCCATTATAGAATTACTCACTTTTGCCAGCTGAGTGGGCTGAAGCAATGTGAAATGAAGTGCTTTGCTCAAGAACACAATGAATTGCCTGGTCCAGGGATCAAATTTATTATTATTCTTTAACAAGATTATTATTGACAGTAACTTAGAAGTTTCGACCAGCTAAGCCACCATTGGACTGTGATGCATTATTTTAACTGAACAGAGACAATATAAAGCCAAGATTAACTTCAATGCACCACATTCTGATGATGGTTTAGTTGGCCAAAACTTTGAAGTCACTGTCAATAATATTTCTGTTTAAGAATAGTAAATTTGTACTCCATGAAAGTATAGAGTAAGTCATCAAATTAATGTAAAATTGTTTTTATTATAATTCAACATAAAAACAAACATTAATATAACAGCTCTGTTCCGATGTGAGTGCTTTCATAACATTAACTGAAAAACAGGAAACCTGATATCAGCATCAATGAACTGATCATCATCATCATCATCATTTAATGTCTGTTTTCTATGTTGGCATGGGTTGGGAGGTTTGACAGGCGGTGGCCAGCTGAAGAGCTGCCCAGGCTTCATGTCTGTTTTGGCATGGTTTCTACGGTTGGATGCCCTTGGTTGCTCAAACAACCGTTTCACTCTAGGCTAAATGAAAGAGAGTGCATATGAATAGAGCAAAGTAAGCAGTTAAAAATATATTTTAGGGAAATTTAAAAGCTTTGGCATCACCATACCTGGGTGGGGGTCACTGGCAAATAGCCAACATAGTGGAGAAGGGTCATCTACGATGAAACTCACTGCTTTGACACAGTATGAGTTACAGGTTTCACTGAGTGTAAAATGTAAGCAGTGCAAAGTAACCAACATGACATCTCTACTCTCACGGGAAAACATATGTCTGATCTGCAAACAAATTTGTAGGCTTCTCATTGGCCAGCATAATCACATGCAAATCCACAGAAATTCAGTCTAGCAGACAATCATACTTGACCTCCAAGGAATTGCCAATAGGGACACTAGATCTGGACTAAACTGAGACTAAACAACAAAAATAACTTTCATTTATTTCATCATTCATGCTTTGATAAAAATTTTCCAAATCTATTTTCTGTTTGCATTTTATAATCTTTCTTGCAGTTCAGAGAATCAATGTACAATAACATTTATTGGCTTCTGCAGTATTATGGTCTATGATTCCTATTGCGACTGTTTTAACCATGACAGTTGTGGTCGGAGGGGATATAACCATGTCTAAATCTGAGCTCCATAACCAATGAAGACAACTGAAGACAATTGGATAGAAACATTTAAAACTTAGGGACTTACTTAAAACTGACAAGTTTTTAGTCTAATTCTACTATTGCACTTTGGTGGGTTTCTTTTATTTTTTGTTGTTGTTGTGGTATATTGCTTTCATTTTCAGTCGGTGAAATATGAACATCTCCCATTTTAACTTCAGCTTCAAAACTTTCATAACTGTCAACTAATTTTAAATTGCATATGAGATATATTTCATCAAGTTCTCATTCATCCTCATCAGAATATTCTAATTCCACAATACTTCTGCAAATGTGAATATTCTATGTCTTTGCCTTCCCACTCCAGACATAACTAATTGCAGTGGGTTTCACTTCATGGTAAAATAAAAATTAATTTAATTTAAAGAACAAATTTAAATGAACAATTTATCTTCAAGCAGACATTTGTAAACAAACTAATACCAAATTGGCAACAAATCTTTGTTTTGATTGACTGATTAAATTTTAGTTTGACCTAGTTTTAACAAGGGGTTTCTCCATTCCTGTTATACTGCTAATTCGGTAGATGTCACATTTGAAATTCCTGATATACTTGGAATACAGCCTGTCAGGGTTAAAAATGTAATATAATGCATAGTCTTACAATCGTATTGATTAT
>NC_142931.1:80677208-80702208 GCF_046866305.1 Octopus bimaculoides | reverse complement strand
TCACATCAAAGACCCCAGTCATATACTTGCTAGAGAGGAGCATTGTGAAAGGCATGTAAAAACCAGATAGTGGTGCTAAACTCAACAACCAATTAAAAACATTATCTTTTAAACGATTTACGTCTTTCAGTCATATGACTGAGGTCATCTGGGGCACCACCTTGAAGAATTTTAGTTGAACAAATTAACCTCAATTCTTATTTTAATGTTTAAGCCTGGTAATTATTCTATCAGTCTCTTTTGCTGAACCACTAAGTTATGGGGGACAGAAACACACCAACCCCAGTTGTCAAGTGGCAGTGTGGAATAAACAAAGACACACACACATAGATTATTTTCCAGCTAATTATATTCTTTGTGGGTTATCTGAAACTTGGAGCACCATTTTATGACAATTTACTGTATATCCTGATATTGTAATAATTAATTATATATACATTCAATAAGCTTCTTTTCAGTTTCCCTCTACCAAATCCATTCAAAAGGTCTTGGTCGACCTGAGGTTATAGTACAAGACATGCAGTAGGACCGAACCTGGAACCAAGCGGTTAGGAAGAAAATTTCTTACCACACAGCCACACTTGCACCATTAAAAATAATTATACATATATATATACATACATGCATATATATATATATATATATATATATATATATATATATACATATATATATATATATATATATATATGTATATATAACTAATTTAGAGATAAACCACCACTCTACAACTCATGGCTGAAATAGGACTATAAAATCATAAGCAAATTCTATCCGAGTTCATTAGAATGGGGAAATGATTTTACTCCTAAAATCAGTCACTCTTCAGGTCAAATCCATAAGAAAATACCTAAAATCATCCAAGGAATAAACATAAACATGAGAAATAAAAATATATATAAAGAGACAAAATCTGTAAACTAATCCCCACATTAACGGTATTAATAAGAGTTATAATTTTAAAATATAGTATTATAGTAAACAAGGTTAAAACATTATGGAATAAGTAGATAATAGTAAAAGAAATGTGTTAGTGTACATAGTTACTAAAAGACGGATGTCAATATTGTTTATAAAATTAAAATAAGAAAACATGACTTATCTATCGGCTGGTAACTGTAAATTAAAACAAAATGGCGGTTCCATAGAATTTATACTAAAAGGTCACGTGATTAAATATTGACATCCGTCTTTTAGTAACTATGTAATTACTAAAATAATAACGAAAATATCGAAAACGAAAATCTACCTAAAATAAAAAGTTTCTTGAGGATTAAAAATACTAAAATACTTAAACTTGCAAATTAACGCAGAGTAATAACTATACACATACGAAAATCCTATATTACGTAAATAATGCTATGAAAATTAATACTGAAAAGTCACGTGATAAACATGGCATCCATTACCAGAGGTAAATACGTGTTATAATTACTAAACTAAAATAATAATGAAAGTATCGAAAACGAAAATCGACCTAAAATAAAAAGTTTAATGAAGATTAATTATACTAAAATATTTAAAACTCCCAGATTTACGCAGAATAATAACTATACCAAATACGAAAATTATATATTACTTAAATAATGTTATGAAACATTGTAAAAGACTGCTCATATTATCGTTGAATGCTTGAAGTAAAGGTAGTTATATGTTCCAATTTAGTATAGTATTGTGATGATTAAAGTGTATTCCAAAGCTAATTTAATGTATTTTACGAAATTGATCACAACTATAAGTTGGTACCTAATACTAGGTTTAAATAAATAAATTAGTTATCTAAACTTATTATATAAGTAATTTAATTTATGTCTGCGTTTAATATAACGTTCATCGTAGGAGTTAATCAATTTTTTATTAGTTAATAATATCTCTTTAAATTCGTTAGTACATAATAAGCAGAATTTATTCCCTATCCCATATGATTTAGCCTTGCAAACTATTTCTCATTTTAACTTGTATTCTATTCTTTTTGATTTAAGTTCCCGAATTTATTTACTAAGGCCCGTATAGTTCATTGAATTTCTGTTCTTAAAAGAGTTCATATGTTGGGCCACCCGGGGTTTAAGTTTATTGGAAGTCGATCCAATGTAAGTAGTATTTATGTCATCATTATTACTAAGTTATTATCCTTTAAAATCACTATATATTTATATACTACGTCCTCAACGTTACATCTATTATTAAATTTACATTTAGTCTTATCTCTACAATTACAATCAATTATATTTTGGGTGTGAAATCATTTCCCCGTTTTAATGAATTCGGATAGAATTTGCTTATGATTTTATATAGTCCTATTTCAGCCATGAAACACGCGTAGTCTATGAACTAGCACTAACTTTTTACATTTATACTTCCATACTGTATATTATCGTATTAATTTTTACTGTCCAATTTATAAATTTGACTTTAAAATTTTTTAAACTAATATTTCTATGATTTATTCTTATGATTTATTTATGTAATATGTTATTTAATTTAAATTTTTAGATTAAAATATTAGATTTATTAAGATGGTATATGCCTCACAGCATGGATTAGGACGGGTTCTGAGTTGACTGAGTTGTAGAGTGGTGGTTTATCTCTAAATTAGTTATATACATATATATTATATCTTAGGAAACCCGGTTTAATATTATACCGATTTTTACCTGTAAGGTTGGAATAATTTTTTTATTCCCTAATATTATTACTATATATATATATATATATATATATATATATATATATATATATATATATATATATATTATTTATTTATTTTAAGGGCTTATGTTCAAAATTAACAGAGTCATTAGTGCATAGCACAAAATATTTTGTAGTATTTGTTCTGGCATACTGATTCCTGATTTCAAACATTGTGAAGTTAACTTTACCTTTCATTCATTTGGCATTGATAAAGTAAAATACCAATAGAGAGTAGAGGCTTGGTAGAATTGGTGGAGCATTAGACAAGATACCTTACAGCATTCATTCTAGCTCCTTGTGTTTCATGTTCTTGGATTGTAGGGATAATATAACACTTGGTTTAACACCATCATCTGGTTCTTAGATGTTTTCAGCAAAGTTCATTCTCTTGTAAGGATTAGCATTCATGTGAAGTCTCCAGTTTAAAGATAACTTTCTCCTACCATTCCACTAGTCTCAGAGGCCCTGAGAATACATAGGGTCATGGATGCTGCCTCCTTCACCACTCCCCATGATTAAACCACAAAAAGAAAAATATATATATTCCAAGAATGAAGTGTAATGTCCATGATATTTGTAGAATCTCCAAGACTAGTCAGCAAAAGGCTGGAAAAAACTATAACTATTGAGTAACTGATAATTCCTGTTAATTTTTTTTTTTATCCAATTCTCATTTTCCTAATTCGGAAATAAACCTTTGATAATTTGATACCCTTCAGTTTTGTCTTTGGCAACTCTCTGTGTCTCACTCAAATCTATTTCTCTCATCTCACCTTGTTTTATTCTGCACTAAGTGTTCTTTAGTCATGAAGGTTTCCACTTCTCCAGCCATGTCTAAATTAATGCAGCCATACATATCCTGTCCCAGTCCATTCTGCACAGGTAGCATAACCATCTGATTCAATAGTATTTTATTTCTATGTCCACATAATTGCAATCAGTGTTGAAGTAGTATTCACCATTTGGACTACATAGGATCATAAACACCTACTGCAGAAAGCATTGATTCCCATTCACATCTCCTTTCACTGCTCACCTGAATTTTTATGGAAATTTTGAAATTTTTACAACATTTTAAAAATCCCTGTCAAAAGCCAACTGGAAATGGTATCAGGACATGATAGCAAATATAGCTGCCTCCCAAAACTATAATCCTGGGGCCCAACTACTTGAGAGCTATTAGCACCTATACCCTCTAACAAGTCAAACTGTGACATTGCACGAAGGATGATGCAGTAGGAAGTGCTGCATCACAATATGAAACCATTATTCACACAGGAAGTGTGGGTCAAATGTTAGTCAGAGAGTAGATACCATAAAAAGGTATTCAAGGGTCAGGGGATGATGTTAAATGGAGCAATTGATTCAGTCAAGTGTGCATGTGTATGATGATGTACATGGCTGTTGGTTGAGTTGACTGAGTAGATAAGGTAAAAGAAAAACTACTTGATCAGTCAGTTTTTCTTGAACTGACACTGTGGTAATGATATATCCACAACAAACACATACATGTCTCAATGGCTCAATCGACTTCACTATAAACAGATAAAATAAAGCAGTGTAGTTTAGTAGAAAAGGACACAGTAGTACTGCAAAACTCATGGCAATTGCCAAGTGTTCAACTAATGAGTATGACCAAAAGAGATGCTTGATCCTGATGGATATTGATTCATATCTAGAGACGGAAATAAACTGTAGCAGAAACCATGTTCTCTGACATTCTGACACAAGATTTCAAGTGATTTTAATGTGTGTGTATATATATATATATATATATATATATATATATATATATATATATATATATATATATATATACATATATATATATATATACATATATATATACATATATATATATATATATATATATATATATATATATATATATATATATATATATATATATATATACATATATATATATATATATATATATATATACATATATACATATATATGTAGTGTTTGTGTATGTAAGATTGAGAGAGAGAGAGAGGGAAAAAGAGAGTGAATATGTACATCCTGAATATATAGGCAGGTGTCAGCTAAGATTACTTCCAGTCTCCTTGAAATATATGTGAGTGAATATATCTGTGTGTGTGCGTGTGTGTATGTAAGTACATGAGTACCATCATCATTATCACCCTCATAATCTTTTAATGTTCATCTTCCATGCTAGCATGAGTTGGACTATATATATGTATTTGTGTGTGTGTGTGAATATACAAACATATACACACACACACACACACACACACACTCTCGCACATGGGAGTGTGTGTGTTTGTGTGTGCCTGTGCATGTTTGTGTGTATGCATATAGGCACACGTAATTGGAAGAGTAATCTGTACTCAGATTAGTACTCTGTACCTAAAGATATGGGGCAGTACTCATCCATCGTACTCCTCATCAATATTTCTCATCTGTTAATAATGAAATGATGATCTAAAGCAGTGAGCTAGCAGAATCGTTAGCATGCCAGGCAAAATGCTTAGCGGCATTTCTTTTGTCTCTATGTTCTGAGTTCAAATTCCGCCAAGATTGACTTTGTCTTTCATCCATTTGGTGTTGATAAAATAAGTACCAGACAAGCACTGGGTCAATAGAATAACTTACTCCTCCACAGAAATTACTGGTCTTGTGCCAAAATGTGAAACCAATAGTAAATTGGTGAGAAATGCCAAGAAGAAATCACTGTGTATGTTGCTAACATTTCTTCAAAAACACTTCAATTAACTACATAAAATTCACTGAGGACTTGTTCAAACATTGCTGACACTCAGTGTTGGATTAACAATTAAGTAAAATAAGCACATGTTTAGGGCATCAACAGAAGTGGGGGGGGGGGGCATCACAGAAATAGTAAATGGCTTACAGCACAAAAGAAATCACTTTAAACTTGCTACAATAATATTCAGGTTACCTTATCTCAACTATGTATAGAAGATGTGTTATGTAAGATCAATTTTGAGGATCTGATCAAACACTTTGCAATTAAAAAAAGTAGAAAACTTTTCAAATATAAATAATGTAGAAATATACAAAAATAAACATTATTTTCCATCTTACTGTTAGTATTGTTTCATTTTCAAAGATGAAAATTTATTTCATGTTTCATTATTGTTTATATTTTGAATTACAAATATATAGGGGCACCAAAATCATTTAAGCACTTAGGGGTCTCAATCTAGCCCTGCTGGTACTAGCATAGACCAGTTCATGTTATCCTTGACACTTGCGTCATCTTTGCTCAGAGGCAGTTAAGAAGAAATGACAAGTCATATCTGATCAGCTTAAATGACACCTGTTTCTTTTATATGGCAATGTTAACTCAGCCAGTTAGTGCCATCACTGTTTCAAAATGGTCATTCTTCAGATAGATTTCAGCAAGTGATGGAAGGTTGTCTTTAATTCTTTCATTTTGTATAGCATTGGTTTCGGGTAGTAGGATGTGACAGTAAATGAGTTATAGATTCTCTCAAAGAGAATGCTGTTCTTTGATCCATTCTTATACGTTGATCTTTTGTACTAGATTTTCCTTGGAATGCTTTCGAATATTCTTGTTGTCTAAATATAACTAGCAAGCTCACTTACTACGCTGTGCTAGGGGAAACATTTATAGAAGTGATATTCTTCTGGCTGATTTGAAAATGACAAATGAAGAGATACTCAGAAAATCAACTACACAGAGATCTATACACGTGGTTTGTCAAATGTGACTCTTGGAATATTAACAAGAGATATGTCACCTTCCAGTAAGTGCTGCAACATGTATTGTGTAGTTACTATATTTTGTAAATTTGACATTGTCCAGTGTGTAGAAATAAATAAATATGGAAGCAATTATGTGGATAAACAAATTAAACATAATAGCTTGGGTTTGGTATACAAAATTAAGGATCTGTAATACTAACTTCAGGAAACCTGCAAGTCACGTGTTCATCTATCAATCTGGTGGGCACACAAGTCAGATTGATTACATTCTCACCAGGAAATGGGTAAGATGGCTACTTATAAATGCCAAAACTTTCTCTGGAGAAGAATGCACCTTACAAAATAGGTTAGTAGTTAATGACTTCAGGATCAGGGCTAAATCGCTGCCCAGAAGACGACCAGTATGGAAAAGAAGGGTCTTAAGGATTCTCTGAATGGACAGAGATTTAGAGACGTGTTGGTTGAAGCTTTTGGTGAAATAGAGGAGGATATAGCATCACATAATGTGGAGAACAACTGGAGGTTCCTGCAGGACAACCTGCTGAGAGCTACTGACCAGACCTGTGGCTGGTGCAAAGTTACCTCTTGACCTAAGGTAATGTGGTGGGGGAACAACATAGTTGACAGGGCCATTAGGATAAAGAAACAGGCATGGAAGGACTGGAAGTGTGGTAGTAGCAGGGAACTGTATCAGATCACCAGAAGGGAAGCTAGGAGACAGGTTTACTTAGCCAGAAGGGAAGCAGATAAGAAAAATTTGCTAATGTTCTGCATCGTGAGGACCAGAGACTTGAAGTGTTTCATATAGCAAGACAGTGTGTGAAACAGGAACATGCTGTCATAGGAGATAAACGTGTCTGCATGGATGTAGGCTCACTTGCATTTAATGATGCTGCAAAAAGAGAGACTTGGAGACGCCATTATGAAAGGTTGCTAAATGAAGAGAATGAATGGGAGAGTATGTCAAATATCGACCCAACAGCTATTCGAATCGACAGTACCTAGCAATTAAGGGTATAAAGACAGGGAAAGCCCCTGGCCCATCAGAAATCACTGCTGAGATGCTTAAAATATCTGGCGGTGTAGCCTATAGTCTAGTTTAGATGAGATGCAGTTTGAGTTTGTGCCAGGGAGAAGCACCACTGATGCTATATTTCTAGTAAGACAGCTGCAGGAGAAATTCATAGCCAAAGATAAACCTCTGTACTTGGGTTTATTGACATGGAGAAAGCCTTTGACAAGGTCCCCTATTCCCTTATCTGGCGGTCAATGCAGAAACTAGGGATAGATGAGTGGTTGGTGAGAGCTGCACAAGCCATGTACAGGGATGCTGTCAGTAAGGTGAGGGTTGGCAATGAGTATAGTAAAGAATTCTGGGTAGAAGTAAGGGCTCACCAAGGATCAGTCCTCGGCCCTTCTTATTCATCATAGTCCTCCAAGCAATAACAGTGGAATTCAAGACAGGATGCCCTTGGGAGCTCCTCTATGCTGATGACCTTACTCTAATAGCTGAGTCACTACCAGAACTAGAGAAGTTTCAGGTGTGGAAGCAAGGTTTACAATCAAAGGGCCTTAGAGTCAATCTAGCAATTCCAACAACTTCTGGCTGATTTTAAATAAATAAATAATAACAATGATGGGTGATGTATTAGACATAATGTAACCCAGAACAGATAATAAAAGAAATAATACATTATATATTTGTTTAATCACTCATCGAGCGTAGCGGCACAGTGGTGGTATGCTAGGCCCATAGCCCAGAGGTCTGTAGATCAAAATTATGCTCTGCAAAGAAATGGTAACTATTTTTGAAATTTATATATCCCAACTGAGTTATCTACAAATATATCTTCCATATACATGTATATACATCTATAGGAGCAGATAACAATTATGCTATGCAATGGAAGTTTATGCAGGCTCAAGGGGTCATCAACTAACAGGTATGCCAAAACCTAAGTAGTAGATTGAGCAGAGAGATAAAACCAACAACAATGGCACTTTTTGATTAGTTTATATGATTGGAGAGTGCTATTTTGCTATTGTTTAATCTAATCCAGTATATATATGGTTAGAGGAGTTCCAGCCATCACCAGTTGGTTTTTGTTTCTTTTTGAGACAACAGTTACATTGGGCTACTTTATTGAGAATGTCATTAATTTTTCAGATAGTACAATACGATTTGTAGGTGACATGGCTGTGATTTATCGCAGGTCAAGAGACTATGACAAGGTCTCTTCAAATGTCAGTGACAAAATAAATTGGTGTGTTGTTGTGGGCAATACTTCAACAGGTCCTTTGTTGATTTTTATGTAGCTGGTTGAGGTGTTATTAGAGTTATTGGTATGATATGCAATGTTTTCTGGGCATCTACCATTATTTCACTATTAAAGAATAGGAATATTTGGCATTTCAACTGGGATTTCAATAATGCTTACATTTCGGACACTCTTGTAAAAATCAATAACTACAAATGTCAATGACTTGTATCTGTGTAATATTGTTGCATTATGTCTCTTGAAAAGATAATTTACCTCTAAAGGGACTGGTTCACCTTATTGTGAATAAATATTATTATGTTATGGTAGAGTTCACCAACATAAACTGCAGGGATGCTGTATATTCATGATCTGAAAGTCTTAAAGCTCAAACAAAATATTGACAAATAAACACAATTCACATCATACCATATTAAAATAAAGGAAGAATACATTGGATATTGCTTTCCAAGATAGGTGCAGGCATGACTGGCTAGTTACGAAACTTGTCCAACCACATAGTTTCAGGTTCAGTCCCATTGAACCTGTACCTGAGGGAAGTGTCTTCTATTATAGCCCCTAACCTAATCAAAGTGTTGTGAGTCAATTTGGTAGTTGGTAGTTACAGAAAGCTTGTCATGCAAATACTAATATTTATTATATAGGTGTGTGTATGTGTATGTATATGTGTGCATGCATATGTATATATGTGTGTCTGAGCATTTTTTACATTTGCACTCTAAGAAAGTTGCTTGTTATGAATAGTATTGTCACTTCTATCAACAACTTATTTGCTCGCTTTACACCTTTAAAGATGTGCAAAATAAGAAATCCCTTCCTTACATGTAAAACAGTTAAGGGTTAGCAACAGGAAGTGCATCCAGCTTAAAATGCCTCCATCTGTAAGACTAATGATCAGGATGGACCTAGGTGAATCTAAACAATCATGAAATACTGACAGTATTAGATTCTGAAACAGAAGAATATGTTTATATTTTTTATATTGAGCTTTAAGCAGTTAAATCGACCATATTTGGTCCAAATATTCTACCTATTTTATGTTAAAACTAGTCAGATCTGGCCTCATACATCTACCCTACAATGTCATCCTAAAAATAAACAATCACTTCATCGAAATCTTGAAGCTACAACATATTGTATGATCAATTTAAAAAATGTGAATAAACAAGCATTACATCTGACAGAATAATCTGAATGTTAAAGGGTTAAACAATAATACTGGGTAATATGCGTGGCTGTGGGGTAAGTAGCTTGCTTACGAACCACATGGTTCCGGGTTCAGTCCCACTGCATAGCACCTTGGGTAAGTGTCTTCTACTATAACCTCGGGCCGACCAAAGCCTTGTGAATGGATTTGGTAGATGGAAACTGATAGAAGTCTATTTGGCAAAAGAGACCGATAGAATAAGTACTAGGCTTACAAAGAATAAGTTCTGGGGTCGATTTGCTTGACTAAAGGCGGTGCTCCAGCATGGCCACAGTCAAAATGACTGAAACAAGTAAAAGAGTAAAGAGTAAAAGAGAGTAACCATTTTTTCTTCTGTGATGATTATGCCAGGGAATTTTAATTATTTTTGTCATTGCTCTGTTCTTTTTTAATCTAGGATAATTGCAGCCAATGAATAATGAATTAACCCTTCCAATATAAACTCCCAGCTTTTGATTCCAACAGAAACCCCTCTTATTTTAAAGCATTCATATTCATGTCATGAACCTCCTCAATCATAATTTTATACAAGCCTCTTTATGTTAAGTTTATGTTCCAGACACCAATTTAATTCTTCCATAAAATCTTTCCTAATTCTTGATTATTTCTCAGAATTAATTCAAACACTTAAGCAGTATGTTTTATAAAAATATAGTCACAAAGAGGTTAATGGTTTGTTAAAATTGCATCATAATTTACTCTGACATAAGTATAATCATAGTCACTTGAGGCTATTTCTATACATAATATTACTTCAACCTGACTTAATCTTTGTTTCTGAGTGTGTATTATTAGATTTGGAAACAAATTACAGGCAGATTATGACATGATATGGCGAGAACAGAATTATTATAAAGAAAATTTACCACTTTCCGTAGGTGTGAAGTGTTCACCATGCACACACATTATGTATGTATGTATGTATGTACATGCCAGCATAGAAGGTGGACTTTAAATGATGATTATATATATATATATATATATATATATATGTGTGTGTGTGTGTGTGTGTGTGTGTGTGTGTGTGTGTATATATATTATGCATACCCACATATAGACATGAAAATGATGCTTATAAATTGTTCGCACAATATATACATATATACATCTGTGAAAGCATGTATTCTAGTATTTAGGATGTTTGACTAACAATCTCAGTTCTGAGACTGATGCTGTGCTGTCCCTTTAAGCAAAGCACTTTAATTGACATTGCTCCAGACAACTTAACTAAAAATGAATAACACCCCCGTACTGATACAGCTCTCTCTCTCACTCTCTCTCTTTCTCTGTCTCCCTCTCTCCCACTGTTGGTCACGTCCTGGATGCTTCCCCAAGTTGAGAGTGCAAGGGATGTCCAAGTACTTCCTTCCCTAAATGTTCAACTTTTAAAATGTCTTCTCTGGCCATATCATTTTCACGTGTATTGACTTACAAAGATTCAAGAGGGACATTAGCAGCATCAATCTGTTGTAGGAAAGCCTTCAATGCTGTTTGTACTGCCCTTTCTTCAGGACACAGCAAATAAATAAACAAGAAAAATAAAAGTGAAAGGGAGTGGAAGAAACCCAGTTCTGAAGCCATGAATCATAAATATAATAATTTTATTTATAAACTCCCATTTTTTATCATCATTTCCTGTCTGGTTATATTACAAGGCAAAGAAGAAAGCAAAAGAAGAAAATATCATTGTAATGTAATATATTGAAGAATGTTTCATGGAGAATGCAAAAAGTCCTGCAAAGAACTATTTTCATTTATTTTGTGAAACTTCAGGTTGTCATAATTACTACTACTACTACTATTACTACCACCATCATCATCACCAGCACCACAACCACCAGCACACCGCTGCCGCTGCCACCACCATCATCATCACTGTGAATAAGTACTGCCAAAGAGGTATAGAGTTTCTACAGAGATTTATTGCCAAGAAGAGTTTATCAAGAGATTACATGAAGCCTTAAACATGGCAAAGTTTAAACAGGAGGGCAAATGCGCATACCAAGTGAATGACATGAATATTTATCTTGATTCAATATTTACCACAACACATGCAAAGAACTATTCATTTTTACTATCGTTCTATTATTATTATTATTATTATTATTATTATTATTATTATTATTATTATTCATTTTTGTTTAATTTTTTCGCTGTGAAAAGGAGTAGGGGTGGGATTTTTCATTCTTGTTATTGTTTTTTTACTTCTACATTTCACCCCAACCTAAGCTCCCTACCAACCACCACCACCACCACCACCCTCACACTGTCTTCCTTGTCAAGGATTAAATATCGTATATCAAAACAAGGATTAGCAACAATATTTGTGTGTGTGTGTGAGAGAGAGAGAGAGAGAGAGAGAGAGAATAGGGAAAAGAGAAGAAGGAACAAAGTTATAAATAAACGGTAGATATGTTTCCACTTGACAAAAATAGAAAGACAACAGAAGATTTCCCCCTTCGAAAATAGTTTTAGAAAACTAAATGGTTCTCTTATCTATCAACAACCAATCATCTAACTGTCACAGACCCATCGCTGCTGCCATTCATGGCATAATTATGACATATAGAATATTTCAGGAAGCAAAGTTATTTTGATGCAGGATTTAAAGGTGATTATATGTGTGTATGTGCCCATATATGTATGTATGTATGTATGTATGTATGTATATGTGTGTGTGTGTGTGTGTGTGTGTGTGTACACATGCACACACACATACATTAATATATATATGTATATTTATATATACATTCATAATGTACTATATATATGTATACATATGATTGAAATTTATAGAAAAACAAAAGATGAAGACAGGTGTATGAACAACAAGCAAGTGAATTAGTTTGACGCTTGGGAAAAATGAAAAAGTCTTTTATGTTTCGAGCCTATGCTCTTCAACAGAAAGGAACACAGAAAGAAACAAGGAGAGAAAATAAAGAATGTGTAGTGACACATATATATGTATATAAGTACACCCATTCACACATACATATATAAATATATATAAATGCATGTGTATGTGTGTGTATGCATGTGTGTGTCTGTGTGTTTCTGTGCGTGTATGTGTGTGCTTATGTGTGTCTGTATAAATACAGTTGGCTGTAAAAGAAAAGATTTGAATATATTTCATATTCTTTTACTTGCATCAGTCATTAGACTGCGGCCATGCTGGGGCACTGCCTTGAGGAATTTTTAGTGGAATGAACCAACCCCAGAACTTATTCTTTTTAAGCCAGGTACTTATTCTATCAGTTTCTTTTGCTGAACCTCTAGGTTATGTGTATTTGTTTCAGTCAGTAGACTGCACTTTGAAAGGTTTTACTCAAACAAATCAATGGCAGAAATAATTTGTATCTTTCAAAGTTGGGCACTTATTCTACTGGACTTTTTTTTGCCAAACTGCTAAGTTACAAGGAAGTGAACGAACCAACACAAGTTGTAAAGCGGTGGTTAGGGACAACACAAGGAATGCACACATATGACAGGCGTCTTTCAGTTTCCATTTAATAAATCCATTCACAAGATGCCACACAGTGGGACTGAACCTGAACCCATCTGCTTGGAAAGCAAATTCCTTTCAATACTGCCATGCCTATATATATATATATATATATATATATATATATATTTATATATACTAGCTGGTGTACCCAGTAATTCCCGGGGGTAAAGATGTTCTATTGAAACACCTTATTACTCTGCTATAAGAAAGCAATTTCGTTATAACTGCCACAAAAGGTGTATTTTCTGTCAAAAAATAGTACAAAAAACTGTCTGCTGGAGGAAAGAGAGAATGTTGGAGGTTGGTGAGAGAGATTGTCAGAGGTTGGTGAGAGGCAAAGACATTATTCTGCTTAGCGAAGGCATCTGGGAAATGTATAACTGCTGTCATTCTCAGAAAAACTATTGTTTTACCATAAGAAAAGCACTGTTGAAGTGTTAAGTGAAATTTGGCAATCGAGGATCAAATCCATGCTATGCCTGCATGAAGCCACTGCAAATACTTTGTGGAATAAAAAATTTATCTACTGTCATGGAAAAAAGTGTAACTGTAAAAATGCAGAATTATTGGAGTAATGGGCATCCAAAAAAAGAATGTATGTATAGAAATGTATGAATGAAGTCTTTAATGCTTAAGATTCAAATTAAGGAAGTGCAATAATAATGTTTAGCAGTTCAAAACTGAGTAGTGAAATGCAGAATTAGGTCGGCTGACCATGAGAATAAATATTGATCGCTTCGCTAAAGTCTGCAGGTGGTATGGGGTTATTTCCCTTGGGTTGTTTAAATAAAATATTAGTAAATTAAATAGAGTAAGGTGATTTAAAATTGTCAGTTTTAAATCGTCTTACTTTATTCAATTTTATTTCATTCAAGGACTATTGTAAATCTTTTAAATATCTCATCTGCTCGTGATTTTAATTTAATTTATTTTATCTGATATAATTTTCTGCACATATATTGTTATCACCCAACCTTGGGATTATAATAAAAAATATATATGTATATATTTGATTGTATTCCCAATTTGAATATGTATTGGCTAGACTAAGAGGATGATAAACTAATCTGTCTTCTCTCCCTCCTTGAACATTGATATATATATATATATATATATGACTGACCAAGTTATCAGATGTTATACATCACAGGTCACAATGCACTTTGCACTGCTTTAGCCTTTGAATCACACCATCTTGCTGGCTAGGTGAGCAGGCTAATATTCCTCTTTATTCGAAAGGAGGATTGGAGTAACGTGAAATAAAGTTGTTCTGCTCAAGAACACAATGTGCCACCCTCTCAGGGAACTGAACCCACAATCTACCAAACAAGGCCACGTGCCTTCACTATACATACATAAATATGTATGTTTCTATATATGTATGTGTATGTAAGCTCATTAAAAATTTGTGTAGAAGCGTATAGATAGACTTTGTTTGTTTCAGTGTTTGTTTCTTTACTTCCACATATACAATATAGAATGTCTATATGCAAGTAGTTATACAAACAAAACACCCGCACATTTTTTTTCTGTGTAGTGAAGAATTGGTACAATAGTCATTGACCATCTTTTTAATTTACTTGGCTTCTGATAGAAGTGTATACATCTAAAGAAAATCTCCAGCTTTGTTTGACGCTACAAAGCTATAACTTGAAAAACCTTTAAGCATGATGTTTCTGTAACATTGGTCGGGAATTCTTGATTCAGGAAGCTATGATGACACTGAAGCTAAACAAACTAATAATAAAATGAGAGACAATAGATTTGCCATATGAATTGGCTATGTTTGTATTGTTCAGCAAACAATTCTAACAAAACAGACATTTCTATGTAATTTGGGGTAACAGAGAAAATTTGTGACCTCAAGCAACTTGGTAAGTGAAGGGTCTTAAAGAGAATGACTATAAAAATAGATATTAATTAGGCTCTGATTCTAACAAAGCTTCTGTCAGCTTTACTCTGCCATTAAGAAAATTGATGTATAAAATTGCTTTGTAAAGTGAATGTATCAGCGATGTTCTGTGAAGGTTAAATGAAGATAATAGCCTCATCAGATTGGTACCATGAGATGAGAGAGTGAGAGAGGCAGGCAGACAGAGAGAGACAAAGAGGCAGAGAGAGAGATGGAGAGAGAGAGAGAAGTAAATTGAAATTCAACAATTGTAGAAACTGCTGAAGAATTTAAATAAATAGTGGCAGAGAGAGGGAGAGAGAGAGAGAGATCTAGCAAGAATTGTAATTAGCTGACTTGGAAGATTTATTTGCAATTAGAAAAATAGAAAAGAAATAATAAAATGGTTGAAGAAAAGAGAAAAAAGAGGAAAAGGAAGAAATAATGAGAAAATGAAGATGAAAATTTTAAAAAAATGAAATAAGATAAAATATAAAGACAAAATATCCCTGTACTTTGGGGAGTATATTAAAATTTTAAAATTTCATCTCTGTATTCATATACAAAATAAATTTTTTAAAATGCATGTTTTCATTGAGACTACTGGAAGTAACGATGATGCTGGAGTGGAGCACAGGGACGATAATACCCAGGAGTACCATTAGCATGAAAATATAATGGTAAAGAGGGTGCTAGTATACAGGATGTTGCAAAATGAGGTATTTTAATTAATTAATCAATTGAAATGACACCAAATTTTTATCAAAACTAATAATTCTATTTCGAAAAAAAATAACACCTCAAAAAAAAACAGTACCAAAATTTTATGCCATGAAGTAAGGAAGAGACTAAATCTGATATTCAGCAGCATGGCGATGATCTCACAAGTTTCTATGTGCTTCAGCCTGACTGGTACTGTGTCAGTTATGATGACAAGGGTTCTAGTTGATCTGATCAACGGAACAGCCTGCTCATGAAATTAATGTGCAAGTGGCTGAGCACTTCACAGGCACATGTACCCTTAACGTAGTTCTCGGGGATATTCAGCATGACACAGAATGTGACAAGTCTGGCCTTTTGAATCTACAGGTACTACTCATTATTGCAAGCTGACTGAGCTGAAGTAAGATGAAATAAAATATTTCACTCAAGGATACAATGCTCTGCCAGGAATAGAACTCACAACCTTGTGATCATGAGCCAAATACACTAACCACTAAACCATGTGTCTTTACATGTTTGGGTCTAATTAGACCTCAACAGCAAAGGTTCGTCTAATAGCAATTTCAAGATCATTGGCTTGAATTAGTCTTTAATATAAAGATTCAATTCAAATTGATTTAACATCATTGTCTCACTAGATCAAGTATGTTAACGAGCACTTTATAATAAGTGTTTCAAGTGGAAGGGGTCCTTGTGCATTTTTCACCAGTAACACTTGTATATCATTACACTATTATTTTCATTCATGAAGAACTTACATGTTCCACATAACCATTCCTGCAAGCATGGAAAATTATTTTGCATGGGTGTGATGAGATTTGTTGAAGCAGAACTTCTACAGTCAAATGTGGATGCTCTTCCTGTCACTAAACCTCACTTGTTTCTAAGCTTGGTAATATTTTTCTAAAGGTTATGTTTACAATTAGCATATGATGCCAAAGAGACTCACACACATATATATTTAAATATATATATACATGTATATATGTCTTTATGCATATGTGTATGTGTGCATGTGTGTGTGTGTTTATATATATATATATATATATACATGAGCTTCCTTGATCCAGTGGGACATCAAGGAAGTGACAACTGGAGGGAGAGTGAGACAACTGGTGCACTTCTAGAGCAGAGCTTGTTTTTTGCTGAGTAAACTGGAACAACATGAAATGAAGCATTTTGCTCAAGCACACCACATGCTACCTGATCCATGATTTTATGATCATGAATTCAATACCCAAACCACTAAAGACGGGATGGTCATATCTGGAAAGTCATTGATCATCTATTTGCTTAATTCTAGCTGACCTGGGTCTAAACAGCATCATTAATAACATTACCATTATCTTAGTTTTAGAATTAATGCTCAGCTTAATATCTTCACATTTGGATGTTTCCCAAGGGTAAAAAGATTCACAAGCTTATATGTTGCATACACCAGAACTAAGATTTAGCAACAAATCAATCATCATTCTCTGAAAGCAGAAAACAAATGAAGATGAATGCAATGAAATAATAATTCACAGGGTGCTGTTATAGAGATATTGTTTGTAGAAGCAATAGATGACTAATATTTTCATTAATAGTGACAAAAGATTGCCAATATTTCAATATTATTTCATATTTTATTTAACAATTGATCATTATTAAGATCGTTTATTTTCATGCAGAGGTAACTATAAAATTTCTAAAGCTGAAATTTTTGATCATTATGAGAATATTAAAAATCCATTGAGCTAAATGTTTGTTTAGGATGCATTCTTTCATTCTGTTGCTACATCTCTATAAAATGGCAAATGATACATTGTGTTTAAGCATGAAACTTAAGAGATGAGGCCAGGAAGAAGTATGAAAATATTGATACTGATAAAATTTGTTGCCCACTTCTAGCATAAGACTCTCTAGCTTCTAAATATTTGTAAAATCTGGAGGAGGAGAAATGACACTTAAAGAAGGGTAAAATATATTATACTTCCTTCCTTGATATCTTAAGCCTTTTCATTACCATAATTCTGTTATAATACATGGTCATTTTCTACAATTAATAGTGCATGGCTCAGTGGTTAGAGTGTCAAGTAGTGAGTTTAATTCTCAGACCAGGCTGTGTATTGTATTCTTGAGCAAGATACTTCACATTGCTCCAATTCACTCAGTTGTAGAAATGAGTTGTGATGTCTGCCAACATTGGTGATGTTCAAAGGTTGCTTTTTATGAACAGTAAACAAAATATTTATTTTTAATCAAAAGTTACTGGAAGAGAAATTTATAAATAGAGATCTACATCTGACTCATAACTAGAGTTAAACAAGTTCAATAATGGACTCTCATGCTGGTTTCGACATATGAGGACCCAACAAGCTAGACATTCTTTGTCGGTCATAAAGCTTATGTTGAATGTGACATTTGAATCCTGCTAATGATTTACAAAGAATCTCACAGATGTTGCAAGCATGAGCACTACACGTCAGCACAGGCAGAATCTTTGCAGCCCACTTTTCTCCTTTGCCTTGCACCCCTCAGCCTATTAATGCTGGCTGAAGCGAAGTCTCTTATACCATGTTTACACAATGATCTCTGTTCTGTTTGCTCCAAGGTGTTTTGAGCTATAATGACTGCTGAGAGATTACTCTTCAGCTTGTCCTTATATCTGGGACCAACATTCCTGTGCCTACTATCAAGCTGGTTGTACATGAGGACTTTGGGCATTCTTTCATCACTCATTCTGATGACACAGCCATCTCAGTGCAATTGCAACTGCACAAGGAAGCCTCTTTTAATTCTACTAATCTTATACTTGCTAAATAAATTGACCTTAGATACTCTGTCTGTAAGTGTATACCTGCAGATTATCTTGAGACAGCCTTTGTGAAAGACATCTAGTTGGTTAATGTGCCACTTACAGGGTGTCCATGATTCCAAGCTATACAAGAGATTAGTAAGAATGGCAGCTTTATAGATTTGTACTTTGGTGTCAAGTTTAAATGCTCCTTCATTCCACAGGTGATGATAGAGCTTGCCAAAAGCATTGGTTGCTTTCACAAGACTGTTAACAATTACTTCATCAAGAGAAGTGCTCAAATACACCTGTCTATCAAGGTATGTAAATGACTTGCCAAGAACTGTATAGGTGTGTCAGGAAAATTGTGACACCTCAAATTTGCTTGGGAGTGGGGTAAAGTTGGTGAATCACTTCTATTTTCTTTATGCCCATGTCAAGTCAAAGGCTTTACATGCAGCAGAAAGGTGTGACAACAACAACACTGCCCATAGCTCTCAACTTTTGCAGAAACCATGTGTAAACAAACACACATACATTCACTCACACACACATTATAGGAAATATATTTTTGTGGGCATTTTGCTTTTCAAAAATAATGGTATGCATTGGATACAAGTGTGAAATATATAGTAATAAATATGGTATTAAAATTTAAATTATGAAAGCAATAAACAGAATATAGAGGCTATAACCAGAAATAGGAAAAAAAAAAATGATGGGATGAGGGGAAATTTTCAACTTGGATAATTGTTTGACTGACATTGATTTTATGTGGTTACCTCTTTGACACGTGAGCAACCACATGTCATCTATTCAACCACAACATCAACAATAGATGCAAGGATTGCATAGAAAAATATAAATAATTTCAGTAATTATTGAATGGTATTTGAGTTTCATAAAGTAATAGAATATCGTGATCTTTGTTCAATTTAATATAGAAGAATTTTTGCCTGACACATAATGCCAAACCATTGTTTACATTCTGTGGTGCCATTTGTTCAGTGGCTGTAACATCATCTAGATCAGGAAATTTCTGTTCAATTAAAATTAAAATTTTTAAAGAAGTATTTTTATCTTAACTTCTGAAGCATTTTGTACAATATTTAAACACATTTTGTTGTATTTTTGGCTTCATTACTAATAGATATTTTTCTTTTCTATAATTTTTCTAGAAACTTTTAAGAATTATTGTAATCTACCTAGAAATTTCATAAAGAATTTACTAAGAGATATTTAACAGTGAAAATGAAAACTAAAAATAAAATGGATGTTTGATATTTAGTAATGTTCAGGTTTAATTAAGCTTGTGACTAATTAAATATTGATATTGTGGCTACTTGCGCATGCACGCACACACACACACACACACATGCACACGCACATGCACACACACACGTGCATACGCATGCATACATGTATAGTTGTACGTATAGCAGAATGGTGTGTGCAACCATACAAATTCATAGAGACCTGCACACAGACAGACATACGTGATACACATATATAAGCACATATAAAACATACACACACACATATAAATATATTTACATATATGAAACGAAGCTGTATTAGCATATGTCAGTGTGGGAGGTTGTCGTTACACACACACACACACACACACACACACACATACATATATATATATATATATATATATATATATATATATATATATATATATATATATATATGTATGTATACACACACACACACATAGATACAGATATACATGTGTATATACATATATATTCATACACTCAAACACAGATACACACACACACACAAATATATATATATATATACATACATATATAGTATGAGAGAGAAAAAGAGAAATGCATAGAAATTTCTCACACACACAAACAGATTCGATGACACTAACACATATGCACACACACACACATTTTCTTACTGATATCAACATTTTTATATCATTCAATCCAACACTTTGAACTCTTTCTCAAGTCAAAAGATTAAGTCAAAAGATTATTATTATTTGGCAAATGTAGTATTTTCTCTGCTTTGTGCAAGTCACTTCTTCCCACTCTTTCTCTCTCTCTCTCTCTCCCATCCATTTCTAACCTGTTCCTTTTATATTAATTTCGTTCCTCCTTCACTTCTTGTGTGTTACTGTGTTACTTTGTTATCTGAAGAGATGTAGGATTTGTGATTAAAGTTAAGTCAGAAATTATTTCAGTTAGCCGCACAAAAGAGATAGATATATATCACATCAGAGAAGTTCATTGAATTAATTCATGTCAAAGATTGTTTGATCCAGATCGCTAATTTTACATGTAAATGTGTGCCTGTGATTGTGTCTCATTGAGGAGATTGTATGTGTGCATGTGTGTGTGTGTGGGTGTGCGTGCATATTTTGTAATTGTCATATTGGATGTTTTCTAAATCGTTGTCTCTTTTATTGTTAGAAGTACCAAAGTTTTTCATATCTGTGGGTTGACTAATGATTCTCAATCTTATTATATCTGAGTTGGAGTCAAATGAAAACACACACACACACACACAAGTGTGCAGGTGCATGCATGCATGCACACACACACTCATGCACACATATGTACATACATATATACATATACACATACATTCATGAACATACATTTATACATACATACTTTAAAAAATTTTTTTGTGGCTGTGTCTAGGCACAGGAGTGGCTGTGGTAAGAAGCTTGCTTCCCAACCACATGGTTCCAGGTTCAGTCCCACTGCATGGACCTTGGGCAAGTGTCTTCTACTATAGCCTTGGGATGACCAAACCCTTGTGAGTGGATTTGGTAGACAGAAACTGAAAGAAGCCCATCATATATGTATATGTATATATATATATATATATATATATATATATATATGCAAAGTATGAGGTGATCTAAACGATTAGGTACGCTAGGTAAGTGCTGTAATGGATTACAAGGGCTCTAAGGTTATGGAACCATTGCAGCACTATATATACAGGTATTGGACAAAATAATGTAAACACCTAGCATCATAGCATCATAATTTTGAAATATCTATAAAACCATCAAAAGCTTGAATATTTTTATGTTTTTGATTTATTATTAGTGTTGCTTAATATGTTTTGTTAAAATTGCTATTTCTTTTCAGATATCACCAGAAAAAAGGTAATTAAAATTCATTAAAATGACAGATCTATTGGAGTTTCAAAGAGGTCAAATTGTTGGTGCTCGTATGGCAGGTGCTAGCATAATGAAAACAACCGAAATGTTTGGTGTATCAAGAAGTACTCTCTTGAAAGTAATGACAGACTTTGAGAAAGAGGGAAAAAACTTCCTCGTCAAAACAAAACTTTCAGACAGGGACCGTTGGACTCTTACATGAATTGTTAGAAAGGATCACAAAAGTGCAGCTCCCAAAATTACTGCAGAGCTTAATGACCACCTCGAGAACCCAGGTTCCACAAAAGCTGTTCACCAAGAGCTGCACAAAGCTGGATTTCATGGGAGGGCTGCAATCAGAAAACCACTGCTTTCAAAAACAAGATCGTGCATCTATTCACATAAGAATCTCACATGGACAATGTTCGGAATGTCTTACAGATCTTCACTGTGTCACCAATAAATTGGATTTGAAGAATCCCCATCAGTTTCTTATGCTTCTTCGCCTTGTAACTGAGTATTTCTAGGCTTTTGTACAAATTTGTTGGTACATAATATAATGCACTTATGATAATAGGTACAAATGGGAATTTATAGTCAGGGTACAAGAACTGTATGTATGTATGTATATATGTATGTATGTATGTATTATGTGTATGTGCGTATGTATATATGTATGTATGTATGCATGCATGCATGTGTGTATAGTGTGAGAAAATGCATAGTTTACAAGGGGATGAGGTGAATGATCACTGAAATATTCATAATCCCAAAGAGGTAACATGTAGAAGATATTCTCTGTTTTTATCTGGTATATTCAAGGGCCATTTTGCTCATTTGCTTAATTCCCATAAAGTCATAGCACTGATTACCTGTTGAATGTATGTGCATGCTCTGTGACTTAATACCTTGCTTAGATAAACAAAGATTGTACTGCCTAGATTCATGATCTTCTACATATTTCTCTGTGTGCCTGTGTGCATATATATATATATGTGTGTGTATGTATGTACATTTATATATATATAATATATACATATATATATATATATATATATATATATATATATATATATATATATATATATATATATATATATATATATATATATATATATATATATATATATACAGAGTGAGAGAGATACACATATCTCCCCTTGTATATGTATGCACATATATGTGCATACATGCACACATGCATATATGTGTCTGTGTGTACGTATATATATATATATATATATATATATATATATATAAAGGGAAAGGGGGTAAATATGCGCACACATGCACACACACACACACACAATGTGTTCAAGTGTTGAGATTGGAAGCTTTTCTTTCAAATGACATTATATTGAAGGCATACACTTGAAACTCATTTTTTTTTTATTTAATAGATTTTTGCATTTTCTTATAAGTACTTTATGCCTTCAATGCCCAGCAACTTCTCTCTCTCTCTCTCTCTCTCTCTCTCTCTCTCAGATCACTTGTGCTGTACCTTTTCATCTACATTAATGTTACACATCTGATGGATCATGTTCATCCCATTTCTCCCCAACCTTTGAAGAGTCACTATGCTTGATGCACATGTCTTTCAACCATACAGTTTCTCATTACCTTTGCATGCTTCAGGCAGTCTGTTTCTTTTTTTTTTTTTTTTTTCATAAGAGAAAATTTTTTTTGTTGTTGCTAACAGTGTTAACATCTCCTTGAACTTCTTGCAACCCTTTGTGAGATGTGCCTGCGAGAAACCGCTATAAAGTTTGCTGGCCTACAAGAAATAACAGCCAGCTTTGTTCAAGTACATCTTACTATCTTAAAAGAGAAAGACATAGGAAAATATAGTTCTTGGTATACAGAAATGCAGGACAACCACAGCTGAAATGCTTTTGATCAAGGTTGAACACTCTCAGTGCAGGTAAACAACAGCCTTTCTTTGGTATAGTTTCTTTTGATCTTATAATCATTCCCATCATCCCAATCATTGTTGTCGTCTTCATCGTCATCATCATCATCAGCATCGTCATCATCATCTATCCATTTTCTATGCTAACATAGACTGGGTGGTTCAACAGGATCTATAATGTAAATCCTATAGATCAGAGATTCTCAATAAATTTTTTTTAACTTATGAACCCCTTTGCTTCTTATTTTACTCTACTGGACCCCCAAAGACATTTGAAATTTTAATAAATATTATTATATTTTTGTAATTAAATATTATTAGGAATTGTATTTAAAAAAAAATTGTTAAAGTGTTATTGACCTTGTAGAAGTATAACTAATTAATTGCAGATAAACTTTGGCAATAAAATCTTATTTAGACCCCACAAGGGTCATATAAACCTCACCAGTTGAGAACTATTGCTGTAGATCCTCTACCCACCTCCCTCTTATAACGTAGTAAGCCACATTACAGGGGGACATGGGAGGAGGTGTATGAAGGAGAGATAGATATGAGGGCAGTAAGGAGCAGGAAATATTCTTTTCTACTCTAGATACAAGACCTGAAATTTTGGGGGAATTTTTCTGGGCAGACATTTTTTCACAGAATGCTTGACATAAATGATACTGCTTATATGACAACTACACATATTTTAACATCTCTCAAATGATATCAAGAGAAGAAGACACAAATACACACACACACAAACATATATGACAGGCTTTTTTCAGTTTCTTTTTTTTTTAATTTTAATTTTAATTTTTTTTTATTGCCCACAAGGGGCTAAACATAGAGGGGACAAACAAGGACAGACAAAGGGATTAAATCGATTCCATTGACCTCAGTGCATAACTGGTACTTAATTTATCGATCCCGAAAGGATGAAAGGCAAAGTCGACCTTGGTGGAATTTGAACTCAGAACATAATGGCAGACGAAATACCGCTACGCATTTCGCCTGGCGTGCTAACGTTTCTGCCAGCTTGCCACCTTAGTTTCAGTTTCTTTCAACCAAATCCACTCACAAGGCTTTGTCATGGGGTTATAGCAGAAGACACTTGCCCCAGGCATCACCTGGTGTGATTGAACCCAGAACTATGTGGCCAGGAAGCAAACTTCTTATCATAC
>NC_142931.1:80654708-80669708 GCF_046866305.1 Octopus bimaculoides | reverse complement strand
TTGTGGAAGTCAAATGGTTATATAATATATGCTCATCTCTTGCATCTCCTGATTTCATGGTTTGATATACACACATATACTCACATACACACACACATACACATATTCCATTTATCATATCAGCCTAGTACTTATTCTATCGGTATCTTTTGCCGATCTGCTAAGTGACGGGAACGTAAACACACCAGCATTGGTTGTCAAGCAATGTTGGAGGAACAAACGAACATATACATATACATATATAAATATATATATATATATATATATATATATATATATATATATATATATATATATATATATATATATATACAATCAGCTTCTTTCAGTTTCCGTCTACCAAATCCACTCATAAGGCTTTGGTCGGCCCGAGGCTATAGTGGAAGACACTTGCCCAAGGTGCCATGCAGTGGGATTGAACCCGGAACCATGTGGTTGGGAAGCAAGCTACTTACCACACACCCACTCCTGCGCCTATATATATATATAGACTCATAAGGCTGGATTTTTGAATTCTGAGGTGTATGAATTTCCCACTCCCTGAATGGGACTCTGGTCTATTGCAGGATTACTCATTTTTGCCAGCTGCGTGAAGTGGAGCAATATGAAATGAAGTGTTTTGTTCAAGAACACAATGTGTTGTCTGGTACAGGACTCAAAACCACAATCTTACAGTCATAAGTGCAACACTGTAACACACACACACACACACATATGCATACATATTATTAAATATATACAGTATACATTTACATGTTACTAATAGTTTCACACATTGGAGGTGTAGTCCAGGTCAATTTTAATAACTTGTAGTCTAATCCATGCCAACATAAAAAAAAACAAACATAAAATAATCATGATAATAGTGTGCGAACATATGTGTGTGTTGCATAAACTCTACTTGTTGTTATAGTGGAAACTGTTAAACTGCTTAAAACTAATGCTACAGGTGCAGGTGTGGTAAGAACCTTGCTTCCCAACCACACACACACACACACAACATGAGCTTCTTTCGGTTTCTGTCAACCAAAATCACTCACAAGGCTTTGGTTGGCCCAAGGATAAAGCAGAAGACACTTGTCCATTGTGCCTCACACTGGAATTGAACCCAGAACCATATGGTTTGGAAGCAAGCTTCTAACCACACAGCCATGCCTGCACTTGTGTATATACCACTCTCTCTGTATGTGTATATTCTTTTATTCTTTTACATGTTTCAGTCACTTGACTATGGTCATGCTAAAGCACCACTTTAAGGGGTTTTGTAGTTGAAGAAATCAAGCCCAGGACTTATTCTTTGTAAACCTAGTACTTATTCTATTGGTTCCTTTTGCCAAACCGCTAAGTTATAAGGACATAAATACACCACCAACAGTAGTCAAGTGATGGTATGGGAACAAACAGATGGAAAGACGCATACACACATATAAATATATGACAGGCTTCTTTCAGTTTCTGTCTAACAAATCCACCCCCAAGACTTTCGTTGGCCCGAAGCTACAGTAGAAGACACTTGCCCAAGGTGTCATGCAGTGAGACTGAACCTGGAACCATGTGTTTGGGAAGCACACAGCCACACCGCCTATATGCATGTGTTTGTGTTTGCATATACGCATGGATGTATCTTGGCTTATGTGAACACATTGCTGTATATATATGTTTTCATATAATTGAGTATGCACGCTTTCATCTATAAATCAGGCAATGAAATCTCTCCATTCATAATATAAATCAGAGAGGATTTTTCTTTCTTATAATATTGTATTAGTGGTCTTACTTGGTCACTTATTCATATTCAATATTCACATTCATCATTGCTTGAAAACTCTTTAAAACAAGACTACAAAATATCTTGGAACCCTTAGGCTTTAAATTTACACAGTAAAATGTGTAGCTAAATTACCCAGCAGCAACTGAGACTCATTGTATATATTTCACTAAGCATCGTCATCATCATCACCATCATCATTTAATGACCATTTTCTATGCTGGTATGGGTTGGACGGTTTGACAGGAGCTGGCCAGCCAAAAGACTGCAGCAGGCTTCATTGCCTATTTTGGAGTGTGCATTTTTTTAATGGCTGGATGCCCTTCCTAATGCCAACCACCTAACAGAGTAGAACGAATGCTTTTTATGTGGCACCAACATTGGTAAGGTCTGTCTTGACATGGTTGTTATGGCTGGATAACCTTCCTAATGCTAATCCCTTCACAGAGGAGCCTGGGTGTGTTTACATGGCACCAGTATATCATCATCATCATCATCATCATCGTCATCATTGTTGCTTAACATCTGCTTTCCATGCTGGCATGGGTTGGACAGTTTGACTGAGGACTGGTGAGCCAGAAGGCTGCACCAGGCTCAATCTGGTTTCTCACAGTTTCTACAGCTGGATGTCCTTCCTAACACCAACTAATGGCTGAAATGTGTAAAAGAAAAAAGATAAAGAATATGCACAGGAATGGCTGTGTAGTTAAGAAGTTTGCTTGCAAAGCATAAGGTTTCAGGCTCAGTCATATGATGGTGGGCTTGTTTACCACTATCATGCAATGTAAAGAAATACACACACACACACACACACACACACACACACACACACAGATATATACATATATATTGACAGGTTTCTTTCCATTTCTGCCAACAAAATAACACAGTTTGTCAAAATGTGGAGGGGACAAATCGACACACAAGATTTTGGTAGGCCTTGAGCTATAGTAGAAAGACACATGCCCAAGGTGGCATGCAATGAAACTGAACCCAAATCCACACAACTACAAAGCAAGCTTCTTACACACACTGCCTGTCTTGTCTAGAAGTATAAGCCACTACAACATGTTAACCATCAAGCTATTCACAGCTCACTGAAAATTTCTATGTAATGCCAGATGATAATTGGAATGCACAGCCCTTTGCTAATGCTGAAATGATTAGCTGAATTAAGTTAGTAGGTTGATAAGTGAAATATTGACAGCTCTGAAAATGACTTACTTAATTAGGTTATTGATTGTTACATAGACTACTGATTGCCTGTTAAGTGTGGGACAGTCTGTGATGTAATTTTAATTCAGAATTGGTTTTGTAGTTAAAGTATATTCCTTTATCTTTCATCTTGTACTTGTTCCAATCACTGGATTCTAGCCATGCTGGAGCATCACCTTCAAGTGGTTAGTCAAAAAACATTGACTCCAATACTTATTTTCTGAGTCTGATACTTATTCTATCAGTTTCTGTTGATGAGCCACTATGTCAAAGGGATGTAAACAAAGCAGCACAGGTTGCCAATTGGTGGAAGGTGACAAACAATAATACATACATACACACAAACATACATATATATGATCTGTGTGTGTGTGTATGTGTGTGTGTGTGTGTGTGTGTGTGTGTGTGTATATATATATATATGTATATATAACAGGTTGTGAAGGCACATGGCCAAGTGGTTAGGCTGTTGACCCACGATTGCTAGATCGTGGGTTCAGTTCCCAGACTGAGCAGTGCATTGTGTTCTTGAGCAAAACACTTCATTTCACATTCCTCCAGTCCCCACAAACAGGTAGCCCAAAATTTGTTGGGCTATGTCCAGTTTGATGCTTAATATCTTGTTTGTCTACCAAATTCACTCACATGACACTGACTGGTCTAGATATTTCTCTTTTCCAATCCTAATGTATATATTTACAAATATATTAATATATACAAAGAATAATCCAAAATTCTGACTGCCTCGTTTTTCTTAATATACACATATATATATATATATATATATATATATATATATATATATATATATATATATATATATATATATATATATATATATATATGAAAAAAAAAACAACAGACGAGGACAGGTGGTGTAAACAACAAAAGGATGTATTAGTATAACGCTCGGGAATACAGAAAGTCTTTAACGTTTTGAGCTACGCTCTTCAACAGAAAGAATATGGAGAAAACAAGGAGAAAAACACGGCGAAAAAACATTGAATGTTTTGTCAGCGATCAATCATGGCGACATATATATATATATATATCTTAAAATGAGGTAGTTTTGGAGAAGAATTGTGTAGTATAACTTTAAAGAAGGTTATTGTTAAAGCCAGAACAAGGTAAGAAGTTACAAAGCAAACTACAACAGGAAAAGAAACCATAACAAAGTTGAAGTTTTACTTTGTTTTTCTATATTTTGGGGTGAAGTCCCCTTCTTCAGGATAGTTAGAAAAAGTTGTTGATCAGATGTGAGGAACAACATATTTCAGGCAGTTTTTTAGGAAGTTAATCTGGCAACAAATCTTCACTTCTTTTTCATTTCATTACTTTGAATATTTTGAGCTTAATATTCAGCTGAGCTTGGCTCAGGTGTGAGAATATTAAAAAGAGGTACTTTTGATTAAACATCTGAACAATGACCTTTTCCAATTGCCACTTTTTCCAAATATCCTGAAGAAAGGGTCTTCACCCTGAAATATAGAAATAAAAGTAAAGCTTTTGTTTTGTTTTGTTTTCTTTTTGCAGTTTATTTTGTATCTTCTTGCATTGTTCTGGCCTTAACAACATCACAACAACTTTCTTTAAATATTCTAAATATATATACATATTTTATTGATATTTAGCAGAAGTAACAGAGTGACTCAAAGTTTAAGAATTTCTTTCATTGGCACAGATTAAACTAGTTACAGGTCTCACACATACACAAACACACACACACATACCATCATCACCACCACTATTCAACGTCCTTTTTCCATGCTGGCATGGGCTGGACAGTTTGACAAGACCAGACAAGCCAGAGGATCTGCCAGGTTCTGTGTCTGCTTTGACATGGTCTCTACAGCTGGATGCTCTTCCTCACACTAATCACTTAACAGAGTGTGCATATATATAGATATATGTATGTATGTATGTGTGTGTATATATATATATATATATATATATATATATATTACACATGCTGTAAAGTGGTCGGTGATAGGAAGGGCATCCAACTATAGAAACCATGCCAAAATATATATTGAAGTTTCATACATGCTAGCATGGAGTATGGAGACTAAATAATGGCAATACGCACACACACACACACACACATGCATGCATACACATTCACATACATACACATTCACACACACACTCTCGTATGCAATATCCAGTACTGGTTTTTAAATTGCAATATCAAGTACTTGTCATTAAAGAGAGCTTTAGGGGGTTGGCTAATCCCTTACACTATGGAGAAACCCTGAGCTGAAAGTGTAATTTAGTAAGCCCGCATCTAACTCCAGGCAACTTAAAATCGGATTCTAGGGAGTTTATCCTGATTCAGTTTGTGTCCTTAGCTAAATATTTCTTTCATTATATCATCATCATCATCAGCATCATTTAACGTCCCCTTTCCATGCTAGCATGGATTGGACGATTTGACTGAGGACTGGTGAACCAGACGGCTACACCAGGTTCCAATCTGATTTGGCAGAGTTTCTACAGCTGGATGCCCTTCCTAACGCCAACCACTCCAAGAGTGTAGTGGATGCTTTTACGTGCCACCAGCATGAAGGCCAGTCAGGCGGTATTGGCAACAGCCACGCTAAAATTGGTGTATTTTATGTGTCACCTGCATAGGAGCCAGTCCAGCGGCACTGGCAATGACCTCACTCGAATGTCTTTTCACATGTCACCGGCACAAGTACCAGGAAGGCAACGCTGGTAACGATCATGCACAAATGGTGCTATTTAATTGCCACTGGCACGGAAGCCAGACAGTTGCTCTAGCAATGATCACGCTCTTAACGCTCCACTGGTACAGGTGCCATCAAAATTTTGCTTTCACTTGCCCCAACAGGTCTTTGCAAACCAAGTTTAGTGTCCAATGAAGGAGACGTTGGCATGGGTGTCAGTTGTCGAATTTAGTTCAATTTCAATTTCACTTGCCTCAACAGGTCTTTGCAAGTGGAGTTTAGTGTCCAATGAAGGAAAGGTATGCATAAGTGGGCTGGCTACACCCCTGACAGAGGCCTTGGATTTAGGTCTCACTTGGCTTGCCGTGTCTTCTCATGCACAGCATATTTCCAAAGGTCTCGGTCAGAAGTCATTGCCTCGGTGAGGCCTAATGTTCGAAGCTTGTGCTTCACCACCTCATCCCAGGTCTTTCTGGGTCTACCTCTTCCACAGGTTCCCTCAACCGCTAGGCAGTGGCACTTTTTCACACAGTTATCCTCATCCATTCTCGCCAGATGACCATACCAGCCCAATCGTCTCTCTTGCACACTACAACTGATGCTTCTTAGGTTCAACTTTTCTCTCAAGGTACTTACACTCTGTCCAGTATGCACACTGACATTACACATCCATTAGAGCATACTGGATTCATTCTTTGTGAGCTAACGCATGTCCTCAGCAGTCACGGCCCATGTTTCACTGCCATGTAGCATGGCACCTCTTATATGTCCATAGCTTACACTGGGTACATCTTATAGAGTTTCTACCTACGCCTTTTCTACAGATCGAGCAGGGCCATCTACCTGAAGGGGTTCGTGTTTTGTCTACCTTCCTACTTATTAGGACTTTGGTTTTAGCTAGGTTGACTCTAAGGCCCTTCGATTCTAATCCTTGCTTCCACACCTGAAACTTTTCCTCTAGTTCTGATAGTGACTCAGCAATTAGGGCAAGGTCATCAGCATAGAGGAGCTCCCAGGGGCATCCTGTCTTGAATTCCTGTGTTATTGCCTGGAGGACTATGATAAATAGGAGGGGGCTGAGGACTGAACCTTGGTGGACCTCTACTTCTACCCGGAATTCTTCACTCAACTCATTGCCAACCCTCACCTTACTGACAGCGTCTCTGTACATGGCTCGCACAGCTCTCACTAACCATTCTTCTATCCTTAGTTTCCTCATTGACCACCAGATAAGGGATCGGAGGACCATGTCAAAGTCTTTCTCCATGTCAACAAAAGCTAGGTAATCAAATGCAAGTAATATGTTTATATATGTTAAAAAATTTATTAACTTACATAAATCTCAGTAATTGGTCTTGAGTTAAGGCATAACACACACACACACACACACACACACACACTTATACTAACCTCTGAAAGCAATGTGGGAATCTTCTAGATTTTCATTATCAGCAAGTTTGCAAAGTTCTAAAACAATTACAGTATGTATTTCTTATGGACTCATGCTGATACACACATACAATTACATGATATATGTGTATTTTTATATACATATAAATAAAATCATATATACAAGACAAGGTATAAATAACGGTCATAATATATTTTTCTTTATTGCTGTAAATTTGATTTACAGCTGTTTCCAATAGTCATTATAGGTTCGTTATTGATAGGTTTACTCAATCAGTATATTGATCAGTTGAGAAAAATTGAATGACCTAAAAAGTTAATGCTACTTTTGACAGAATCATTTGTGGTTATAATCATGTGCGTGTGGGTATGTGTGTGTAATATGCACAAATAATAAATATATAAACACAAACAGACATAGAAATACACAATTTATGATATATCTTTTATTTTTTATCTTTAATTTGTTTCAGTCACTGGTCCCAGTGCTTATTAAGTCTGGTACTTAATCTTTTGCCGAATCGCTAAGTTACAGCACTAGATATCAAGCAGTGGTGGGGAGACAAATACAGACACAAAGACACACACACACACACACACACATATATATATATATATATATATATATATATATATATATGTATGTCTATATATCTATATATATGGCCCAGTGGTTAGGGCAGTGGACTCACAGTCATAGGATCGCGGTTTCGATTCCCAGACCAGGCATTGTGAGTGTTTATTGAGCGAAAACACCTAAAAGCTCCTCGAGGCTCCGGCGGGGGATGGTGGCGAACCCTGCTGTACTCTTTCACCACAACTTTCTCTCACTCTTACTTCCTGTTTCTGTTGTGCCTGTAATTTAAAGGGTCAGCCTTGTCACACTGTGTCATGCTGAATATCCCCGAGAACTACGTTAAGGGTACACGTGTCTGTGGAGTGCTCAGCCACTTACACGCTAATTTTACGAGCAGGCTGTTCCATTGATCCAATCAACTGCAACCCTTGACATCATAAGCGACAGAGTACCAACAACAATATATATATATATATATATATATATATATATATATACTGATAGATATAGATATATCTAATATAATATATGCGAAAACTAATTTTTGTGTGTCAGTGTGTCACACTCTTCCCCCACCTCTCACTATTCAATGACACTCCTACTATTCCTCACGGGGTGTGAGTAATAGTAGGCATAAAGATGGTGAAGGCGGTGGTGAAGAGAGAGAGAGAGAGAGAGAAAGAGAGAAAGAGAAAGAAAAAGAGAGGGAGAGAAAGAGAAAGAAAAAGAGAGGGAGAGAATCCACACACAAGAACACTACAACTCAAACAACAGTGGAAAAGCCCACAAGTGCAGCTTGTGTGGAACAGTTTGTGTATTGGATTGTTCAACTGCAGACAATGCTGTTCCAGTGGACAACTCAGACTTTCATCCATAGTCAGTAATGACAAGACAGAGGCCATAGATACATATGCATGCACACAAAGCATATATGAGAGGATGCTGAAAAATTCCTGGCTTCTAAGGTATCATGAAAGGCCTGGTTGGAAGCCCAACATTCCGAGTTCTTTTACAGGGCTTAGAAAAACTGAAAGTCAACTGCAACAAGTGTATGAATCTGAGATGGGAGTATGTTGAATAAAATCATAATTGATCCTCCTGTATTTTCTTTTACCCAAAGTGAGGAACTTTTCAGCACCCCCTCGTACATACACTCAAAACACACACACATATATACATATATAAGCATATCTATGTGATTAAGAATTTCACTTCTTGACCATGCGTTATAGGGTTTAATCCCATTGCATGACACCTTCAGAAAGTGTCACAAGTGTCACTCTCACACAAGCAGTGTCATCCAAGAAATCATGTCAATCCCTGGGGAAATATTTCTTTATTTGGAAACAGGTAAGGGTTTGTGACAGGAAGAGTATCTGGCTATAGAAAATCTGCTTCAAGAAATTCCATCTCATCCATGCAAGCATAGAAAACAGGACACGAAAACATGCATATATATCATATTAAAAAGCATTCACACATAATACATATATGCATACATGTACATAAACAGGCATACACAAACACACACACACACACATATATATATATACATACATATATACATGTATACATATACATGCATGTGCTCACACATGTTTACACATTTTTCAAATGCATATTTACATTAATTGTGAGTTGGCTTAATGTCATTCATGTATTCACGACATTATTCTAAGAATATATGAGATTGTGTTTCTCTTAGCAACACTTTTCCGTAATGACAACAACAAGAACTTATACTTCCAAAATATACTGGAATTTTTGTTATATTGTATCTCCAACAACCGGAAAATTTTTGGAAATTTTAAATAGTGCATAATTTTGCTGTCCAGCTTCAATTATTGATTTCTTCATGCAGAAGGCTCCATGAAAGTGAAACTAAGTTGATGCAGGATAATCTATTATTTATTTCTTGTAATAATGAATTACTTATTCTCAATTTCTTGTATTGAGATCATTATTATGTTCCATATAAATATATTTAATATGTGATTTAATACGTGTATTAATTTTGTGTGTGTGTGTGTGTGTGTGTGTGTGTGTGTGTGTGTGTGTGTATTAATGTTTGCTTTTATACTTTTACTTTTTACTTTTTTACTTGTTTCTGTCTTTTGACGGTGGCCATGCTGGAGCACCGCCTTTAGTCGAGCAATTCGACCCCAGGACTTATTCTTTGGAAGCCTAGTACTTATTCTATCGGTCTCTTTTGCTGAACTGCTAAGTTACGGAGACATAAACACACCAGTATTGGTTGTCAAGCGATGCTGGGGGAACAAACGCATACACACACACACACACATATATATATATATATATATATATATATATATATATATATATATGTACATATATACGGCGGGCTTCTTTCAGTTTCCATCTACCGAATCCACCCACAAGTCGTTGGTCGGCCCGAGGTTATAGTAGAAGACACTTGCCCAAGGTACCACGCAGTGGGACTGAACCCGGAACCATGTTGTTGGTAAGCAAGCTATTTACCACACAGCCACTCGTACGCCTATGTATACTTATATATTAAATAAAGGATCACTGAATACCTCTGTGTAAAGTACCAAATATGTTTTATTCTTTAAAAAATGGGACATTGACAGTAACTTTGAAGTCATTGTCAATGATTTCTTTGTAAAAATAATATGATGTATATACAAATATACGTATCCTCATCATCATCAACGTTTAATGTCTATTTTCCATGCTGGCATGGGTTGGATGGCTTGACAAGTACTGGCAAGTGCAGAGACTGCACCAGGTTCCATGATCTGGTCTGTCTTCGCTTCTAAGGCTGGATGCCCTTCCTTATGCCAACCACTTTACAGAGTGTACTGAGTACTTTTTTACATGGCACCAGCACTAGCACCCATACCTGTATTTTCAGCATGGTACCTTGGTTTTAGGATCACAATTCTGTTGTGGTGGGTAGGTCTTCCCAAGTACAGCAATGCACTACATATCTTGGTCCTCTATCATCTCTTCATGCAGTTATGTATGAATGTATGCATGCATGTATGTATATATGTATGTATGTATGTGTGTGCGTATGTGTGAGAGAGAGAGAGAGAGAGAATATGTGTGTATGTACATAGATACTACATATATATCTATATATAAAATTGTTACTCATAAGCATGTATAACCCTGGTGGCATGTACCATACTTTCTTCAATTGTTTTATGATTCACACCCACCAAATGAAAGAGGAGTGCTCAATACAAGTTGCAGAGGATATGATATTTTATTGAAACTGATTGTTTCTTTCACAACTTGAGTTTCAAATCAGTATAATCCAGTTCTCACCTGAAGATTGCACTATATTTAATAGAATAATTTCTGCAATGGAAACCAGTATCTAGTTCAGCATTACCTTTGTTAATTAGTTTCAAGCAATGATTAGTAGAACTTTCATTAATATTGTATAGATTTACATAATTTATACATGTTGATTGATGTGAAAAAATTATTCCGATTACTGACAATTCGCACTAATTTAAAAAACTGTAATGCCATCTTCTTCAGTTCTTTGTTTACTTTTATAATCTGTGACAAAAGTACCAAAGCTCATAATAGGTGTTTCTCCCAAGACTTTACAGCTTGTATGGAATGATATTTGGATTAAAGGAATACTTCTTTTGCTGATTTCCTTACCTATGCATTCTATTAACCAGGATCTTGTATGGATTGCTGGCATAATACATGCCTGGACTTGCTAACCCTCTCTTCACTAAGCTATGTGTGTGTGTGTGTATGTGTGCATGCATATGTGTGTGCATGTGCGTGTAAATTTATTCAACCTCAATACTTCACTATTCTTAATACATTAAAAGTTTATTATATATACAGAGGTCTTTATTTCTTATGCTGGTATGTGCAAAAACAAACACATACACACACACACACACAAACTCTCTGTCTGTCTGTCTCTCTCTCTCTCTCTCTCTCACACACACACACACACACACACACACACACACACACACACACACACACACACACACACACACATTCTTCTATTGTTAGAACAGCATAATCTTTGCTGACAGCTAGGAATTTTATTTAAACATATGATAGCATTGTTCAACCAAACCAATAAATCACTTATATTGGAACAAAAATATCAGTTGTAGAACAGATTCAGAAAATAATAGAATAGGAATAAAAGAACAACAAACAGCACCCTGAAATGTCTTCCACCTTTTTTAGTCATTCAATAGCAACATGTTACTAATGGATCAAAATTTGTAGGCTTTGCTTATGTCTAAAACTCTAGGAAACTAAATGATTGTGGTGTAAGGTATATGTATATGCATAGCTGTGTGGTTAGGGAGTTTGCTTCACAACTACATGGTGTTGGGTTCAAACCTGTGGTATTTCACATTACAAAAATGACTTTTACTAAAGCCTTGTGTTGACCAACAGTTTGAGCATGGAATCAGATAGATGGAAATGTGTAGGAGTAAGTGTCATTGTTTTCACTTTTTAAGACAGTAGACTGTGTTTTGAGGAAGATTTGGTTGTTATTTCTATCAGGTCAAGCAACAACATAGAGGGGTCTCTCATTTGTTTCAATATATCTGTATTCTAATGTTATGTTATCACTGCCAATGACTCAGCATTTTAAAGCAAACAATATAAGGTTTCAAATTTAAACACATGACTAGAGGGGAGAGTTAAATGAATACATCAACCGCACTGACTAGATTGCTACTTTATTTAATCAATTTCAGAGAGATGATAGGCATAACTGACCTCAGCAAGATTTGAACCCCAAAAGTAGAAGACTGTAATAAATAGCACAAAGCATTTTGTCTGACATTCTAATGATTTAGTCAATCCTCTGCCCTAAAGAATATCAAAGTGAAAAAGTATTATATAGAAACCCTAACCATTACTCATAAGAAGGATGTATGACTTGGTGGCATGTACCATGTTTTTTCTAATTGTTTTATGTTCCTATGTAAAAAAAAAGGATTACAATAACATCCCCTTGGCCTTCCCAACCCTTGATCCAGAAAAAAACATGAAGAATGTAAAGCTGGAAAAAGGCATAGCAGCACCAGTACAGGGGGTGGTATTTGTTTTCAGCAGAAGAGACTAAAACAAAGTGAAATGAAGTACCTTGCTCAAGGTTACAACGCATTTCCAGATCAAGGAACTGAACCCATGATTTTATGATTGCAAGCTTAACATCCTAACTCCTAGCCCACATGCTTTCAGCCTTCACATCATAAAATAAATTCAGAATTTTACAATGTTTTCTATAATAACAGAATCTTTTATATGAATTACTGTAAACAATTTCAATGTGCAGCTCTTAAGGTGATGCTTTCAACTGTGTTGACCAAAGTCTTGTGAATGGAATTTGGTAGGTGGAACTGTACAGAGACTTGTCAGAAGATCCATTCTTGGTCTTAAACTTTGTATGCCACCCAGTTTAATCCCTCCACCTATTTCTTGAACACCTTTAGCAATTCATGCTGTTGCAGACATTTGAGATGGATCTGAAGGTAATTACCTTCCTTCCATCCACGAATCTCAGTGGCAACAAAAACAAAATACAAGAAATAGCAGCCAAATCCCCCTTAAATTACACCCTGCCATCTTAAAAAAATAGAAGGATGCACTGGATAATTTGTTTCTAGAAACTCTTAAAAGGACAATAGTTTAAAGAGAAAAACACAAAGAAGGATGTATTATATGCCATTTTGAATGATACAGCAACTTGGAAAACAAGACAGAGGGAGGTATTTGATGATAGGTTTACTCAATCAGAGCCAGCCTGGGGTTAAACAAGAATAACAACTATAACAACAACAATAACGAAGATGCAAAGTAACTGGTAAGAAGAAATTATCTCATTCAATTTATGGAATGACAGGATTGGATGTCACTAGTACAATGCTGTTGGTTTGGCATGGCTGGCTGGATATAGAGGTTGTTTGGGCTACAGTATTTTTTGATGCTCATGTTTGCAGAAATGTACATAGAGAGAGAGGGGGCAGGAATGTGGGAGGGCAGAGAATGAGGGAAACATTAAAACAAGTAGAACATTAAAATATCTGATGTCAAATAAGTCTGCATGAAATCAGCAATGCCAAAATGGCTGTGCCAACATGTTTCATATGTAGAAGTAAAGAGACAAAGTGAATCAAACACTAAATTCTTTACATATAGTTTATGAGTTCAAATACAGTATTGGAATATCAAGGTGTTTCTAAATAGACTGCTAGTTATTATTGTTTAGCCCTGAGTTGCTCTAAATGAATGAGACCTATGACCAAAGACTATGACTACCGACTATGACTACCAGCTATGACTACCAACTATGACTACCAACTATTATTATCAGTTATGGCTAGCAACTATGACTATCAACTATGGCTAGCAACTATGGCTAGCAACTATGACTATCAACTATGGCTAGCAACTATGGCTAGTAACTATGATTATCAACTACGACTACCAACTATGGCTAGCAACTATGGCTAGCAACTATGGCTAGCAACTATAGCTAGTAACTATGGCTACCAACTATCACTACCAACTATAACTACAAACTATGACTATCAACTATGATTATCAACTATGATAACCAACAACGACTAGCAACTATGGCTAGCAACTATGACTACCAGCTTTGACTAGTAACTATGACTAGCATCAATGACTACCAATTATGACTAACTGCATTTGATGGAAGTGGCAGATGGTGTATCTAAAACTGTATTACTGGTTGTGACTTTACTTATTTATCTTTTTTTATCTGCTTTATTTTTAGATGATAGTGTGTGATGTAAGGGAAGGACACTTCACTGCTACTATTACTAGTAAATTAAACAACTGCATAGAGCAGCGACGGGCAGCCATTGTCAAGAAGTGGACCATATGAAACATGAGCCACTGTTCAACTAAAAAAAAAACCTTCAAGGTAATTTTTCATTAGGCATACCATTCAGAGGGTCCTACAGGCCACAGGTTGGATATGACAGTTACAGGGGTTCCCTCACATGCTTATCAGAATGCTATATTTTATCTACATCACTTCAGGTTCTCCCAGATCTTTTAAAACAGGTATCAGAACCATTTGCTGAACATGGTGGAGTAACGTCCTATCCTGATAGTAAGTCTTTATCAATCTTTATGCTAAATATCAGTTCTGTTGTAGTTGGTGGGGGTGGGCACATGTGGACTAAGGATGCAATGAAATAACAATCACAATAAAAATACAAAGATAAGCGTTTAATATATCATGTAATTAAATTTCAGCAACATAATTGAATTTAACCATTATCTTGAAAATGATACAAGAACATTTGATTAATTGCTTC
>NC_142931.1:80647208-80652208 GCF_046866305.1 Octopus bimaculoides | reverse complement strand
TGAAGAAGCTAAGGCATATTGTGCCAATGCAGAAACTATTCCATGTGAATCTAAATACTTAAATGTATGTAAGTAGATTGTCTTAGCCAAATTTGCCTTCGTTTGATTTCTGTAGTTATCACCAGTGTAATTTTTGGTGATTTAATAACGAGTTTTGACTGTTATTTCAAGCAGGTAGACATACTTAGTATGTCCTTTCATTAATTTTAATTATATATATAGGACACAGATGTGTGTCGATAAGCCAGCTGGAGGAGATGTTCTCCTGGGGCTAAAAGCAACAGTAACATCCACCCTTAGGGGTCAGCCACATTTAAATGGCAATTATACTTCACTTTATCGTGCAGTTACTGTTAATACCTCGTTCAGAGATTTAACATTGCTATATATATATATATATATATATATATATATATTTATGGTGTCATATTCATATGTATATGGTGTTATATTACTGGTACTTGTCAGAACAAGACAGATGAAAGGGAAAGTTGACCCAAGTCTGATACATACTCTTTAGTTCAATGGTCTGCTATTCTTGACTCTTAGGCACCCAGCTGTCTCAAGGGACACTGTAGTTTTGCAAGGTGAACACATCAGTAGAGTCACTCATCTATTCATGCTGTTACTGTTGCTTTCATAGTAGCACTGAACTAACCTTTCTAGAGCACAAACTCAGGGTAGGTACATGAAAATCCTAGAATGTCCAGATGTCAAAATCTCCCTTTTGGCTCTGCTGGTCTGGCCCAGAGCAGTGTATTTGGCAATGAGTTTGGCTTCTTGAGTCCACTGGCTAAAAAATAAACGTAAAGTAGAAACTCTAAGGTGGTCAGGTGTTTGACTTAGCAGACATCCAGCAACACCTGTAGGCAAACTGGTACCAAATGTACAGCTCTGGGCCAGGCTAGCAAGGCTTGGAGAAGGATTTTCACATCTGAGCTTTCCAAGATTTCCATGTGCCTAACCTAAGTTTGTGTCCGGAGAGGTCAATTCAATGCTACTATTGGGTTCAAATCCTGACTGGCCAGTGGTACAAAACACAGCTAAGAATGAAGAACAGACATCTGTTCTTTTTAAGTGGGGATCTATAAGCTTAAACAGCAGCCACTACTGGGTACTATCTGTCGGTGTCAGCTGAGCAGGGCTGGATATTTATGTCAAACAAGGTTGGCAAACATTCAAGTAATGACTGATACCATCAATAACTACCCTAAAGTGGTTACTACATAAATAGTCTACCTCTTAATTAAAAGATAAAAGAAATGCAAAAGATAAGCAAAGAAACAAAAAAATGTAAAAGGAAAAAGTGACATTAAGTTCACTAATTCTGTTCAGAAATGGTTTTTCTGAAAACTAACTGAAAGTAATACATCAATAGTAATAAAGAATAAACAAAGAGCAAGTTTTTTTGTTTTTTTTTTCATCTAAGTACCAAGAATCTAACTTGCAGCTGAAATATATTTACATAAACAACAATTTTTAAGACATGCTGAAGTCTTGAAGCTAATGAGAATATGGTATTCTATTGAATAACAGAAATAAAAAAAAGGTCAACTCGTTTACTCTCTCACTCTCTCTCTCTCTCTCTCTCTCTCTCTCTCTCTCTCTCTCTCTCTCTCTCTCTCCTTATACATACACACAAGCTAACATACATTTAAACAAACATACAAGTACATTACAAGATTTTCCTATCAAGAAGGTTACATAATATGGTTTTGTCAGAATATTAAATTCAAATTCAACATGACAAGACATGTTTATATTATGTATTCTTTTTTTTTTCTTTTCTTTTACTGTTTGAAATTCTTTATTCATGATCAAAAGTGAAAAGAAATGAACAAACAAACAAAAAAATGTACACAAACTAGAAAGCCAAGAAAGCAAATATTTAAAAATAAATATAGAAAAATAAGAGAGAAAAGTAAATATAATAAATAAAATCAGTAAAACAAAGAAAATTAATGAAATTTGCTAAATATGGCATCTTGTGTAAACAAACTTGTGCTTGAAAATTTTTAGAGCAAAGGTGGAGAGTCAGTGTTACATTCATGCCTTTCTCATAGGTTTTAATGATGTAAATAAAACACTGCTGAAGAATTCAAACTCCATACTAAATTTCTTTATCATAGTTTAGTCAGAAGAGGAAAAGCAGCAGCTGTAACCCAGTCAATGCTTCTAAGATTAAGGAAAAAGAAGAAGTGAGTTATTACCTAACTCCTTTGTCCTCCTATGCAGGAGGTCCGAGGTCCAGTAAAGATGGGGTGGGGGTAACCAGCCCCTGATGAGCACATGGTGGGATGGCCACAAGTATGTGGGCAGCAGCAAAAGAGGCAGGTGGGAGCCATAACAAGACCTCTCTCTTTCTCTCTCTCATGTCATGGCATATTCATGCCTTTGAAGAATCATGGCTTGTTCTCCCTCCATTTATTTCTGTCTCTCACAACATCATCCAGGTCTTTCTCGCTCTGCACATTCATTTGCTTCTTCATCCAGTCGAACACCTTCATTCTCTGCCTTCCTCTCGCTCTCCTTCCCACCATCTCAGTCTCCACCATATAACACTCCATTCCATGATCCTCTCTGAGAAACTGACCAACATATATCTTCTGTCTGTCTCTCTCTCTCTCTGATAGTATCCATCAACTGTCTCTTCACTTTCATCTTCTTCAACTCGTCCACATTTGTCACCCTCTGTACCCACGAGATTCTAAGCATTTTTCTATAAAACTACATTTCTGCAGCTTTGAGTCTCTTCTCCGTGACTTTGCTTATCATATAAAACTCACATCCATACTTTAGCACCGACCAGATGTAGCACTTCAATAGTTTTTTCTTGACTTCCATTCCAATTCTCTTTGCACAAAAAATGCTCCTCATATCCATAAAAGTCTTCATCGCTAATCCATTTCTGCAAGACCACTTGATGAATAAGCAGTCATGGACCCTATAGCGACTGGTTCATCAGGGAGGGAGCAGTCTCAAAGAGTGGAACCTGTGTCCCTGTAAATGCCCCATGTGCCCAATGACAAGACTGTCAGGGGAGCTGAAACTACCTCAAATGTACCCCTACCACCACCAAGAAGTGTGAGATTGCACACAATATGAAGTCCAAATTCATTAGTCCTCTCAATGCTGGAGTTGCGAGTGCATGTCATGATAAAGAGGCACTGTCCTCTAGGACTGGCGGTTGGACAGAAGGTTAATCATCTACCCACTGAAAAAGTCAAGTTCATTATAGAAATTGCATCAAATCAAAATTTACTGAACTCTGGTGAAGCCTGTAATCATGAATAGGAAAGTGATTCAGAAGCAGAATGATGCAAATAAGAAAAAACTTAAGGGAAGCCCAGCAGCCAATGAGATAAAAGAACAGCAGAGTGCCCTAAAAGCCCATGGTGAAGGAGTATTGACAAGGAAAGGAGATGAGAAGGGTTGAGAATCTGGAATGAGACCAGAACAGTGGCAGGAAACAGAGCAGGTTAGAGATATCATGTTGTGGCCTTATGAGTTCCTTGACACAGAGTGAACTATTACCTAACTGGAAAACTGTCTCAAGTGGTTGCAACGGAGTGGGTGCTGCTAACAACACCTCTGGCTAAATGATGATGTATCATCATTCAGCCAGAGGTGTTGTTAGCAGCACCCACTCTGTTGTGACATTTTAGATTTGCCATCCACTAACCAGAATGACCCCTCCAATTGGCTTTCATACCATTTCTGTTGAGCGAATTTCGTATACAAGGTTGCAGTAGAAATGAACTTAATGGAAAGGAAACACTGAAATTGGAAGCTTGGATGAGCTCTAAGGAATTTGAACAACATTATTGCATGCAAACAGTTATAGTTCTTGGCTGTTGATGCAGAATTATTGGTAGATGATTACTATTTTATGTGTATGTGTGTGTGTATAGAGAGAGGAAGAGAATGATAGATAGATAGAGAGAGAGAGAGAGAGAGAGAGAGAGAGAGAGAGAGAGAGAGAGAGAGAGAGGTGAGTGAGATGAAAGGCTTTGTTGATCTTAGGAAGACATGAACTCAACGCATAGAATGCGAACAAATACACACAAAGGGTTTCATCTGCTGCTCTAATGGCTTAGTCAATTCCCCACCATAAACAAAAGAAGAAAAGATGATATGGATATAAATGGAATGGTCTTTCGTTATAGGACTACCTACTCCATCAGAGCTGATGTGTGTGTGTGAGGAAGGAGACAAAACAACAACAAAACTATTTAACCATTAAAACTTTAAAAAATTGTTTGTTGCAGTATAAGTCAAGACAAGAAGTTGTATATTATATCACAGACAGAATACTTAATCAGAAGACGACAGGCTCTCCTCATAGCGCATGAACATACTTCTAGCTCAGCTTGTTACTATATTGATTTGAGCCATTGTAGGCTATCACAAGATTTCTTGAATTCTTGTGAATATAACTAAATATTAACCTTCTACTGACCTTATTTCTAGCAAATGTATATTATGTGTTTCAGTTAGTTAATTAATTAATTAATTGAAGTGAGGTTTGAAATTAATTAATTAATTTACTAATTAACTAATCAAGATTACCATTTTTTAAAAATCTATAGTTCAATTAATGAGATGATGCTTAAAACACGTCATCACAATAGCTTCTTACACAATGAAAATTTTGTGAATTAATCACATGAGTGATCTTGGTGCAGTTGGTTTCGAAAGGGTTATCAGTGATGTTAATATGGTTACATATAGAAGTACATTAGATGAATGCATCATCATCTTCTTTGTCTTACCTTTTACTTGTTTCACTCACTGGACTGTGGCCATGCTGTAGTACCACTCTGAAGGGTTTAGTCAAAGAAATTGATCCCAGTATTTTTTTTTTTAAGTCTAGTACTTATTTTGTCTCTTTTGTAGAACCAATACATTATGGGGATGTAAACAAACAAACACTGCTTAAACAGAATCACACACACACAGATATACATACACACACACACAAACACACAGATACACACACA
>NC_142931.1:80629708-80644708 GCF_046866305.1 Octopus bimaculoides | reverse complement strand
ATTTTTCTGATTGTATTTTTTAAAAAAAGTAGAAACACATTTGGAGCTATCATTTGTACTTGTTGGGAGAATGAAAAAAATATATGAATATATATTATTAATCAACGAAATTTCTTCTCACCAAATATTATATTCCAACCTAGCTTTTTACTGTCCCCTTCAATAAATAAGCTGAAATTCAACAATTATCATAGCATTAATTCTACTACTACTACTACAATAGACTCTTCCATCAAAGATGACATATGAGTGTTTAGCTTTTTTCCGAGGACCTGCACAAATGATTTGTTTATAGTGATCAAATGTATGTGCTGTACATTAGTTCATTCTCTCTATCAAATCGACGCTGCCTGACAAAGGTGCATGGTGTACCACATGTCAGGTGTCGAAGTGATCACAGAGTAACGTGAGATGAAATGCTTTGCTCAAGAACACAACACACCACCCAGTTTAGGAAATGAAACCAGGATCTTGCGATCGTGAGTGTAACACCCTAAGCACTAGGTCATGTATACTACTACTACTACTATTACTACTACTGTGATGACGGCGACTGCTGTTGCTGCTATGCCATCTAATAAAATACTGGAAGTTTTAAGCTAATAAGGATGAGCTATGTGATAGCTTGAGCAGCAAGAAATAGCACCAGATTTCCCTCAAATTACATTCTACTGCCATAATAATTAGATAACAAGGGTCTCTGTTACACTTTTTCTTGCTCTTAGCTGGAATGCCCGTGGCTGTGGATCAGCTGGATTAAGATTGATATGATTCTGAATAACAGTATTCTTTTCTAATGTAGACAATAGATCATGGTCTAAAATTTTCCAGGGAAGGGCTTAGTCAATCAAAACTCACCCCAGAACATGACTGGTGCCTTTACTTTATCAACCTGAAAGAATGAGAGGCAAAGTTGACCTCAGTGAGATTTGAAACTAGAACATGAAAAGCTGTAACTACACACCACAAGCCATTTTTTCTCATGCTTTAATGATTCTTCCATTCTACTACACTTTAGACAATAACAATAATAACAGTTTTTAATTTTGGCATAAGGCCACCAATTTTGAAGGAGGGGTTAAGTTAATTACATCAACACCTAGTGTTTTACAGGTACCTATTTTAGCATCGGCCCCTAAAGGATGAAAGGCAAAGTCAACCTCAGCAGAATCTGAACTTAGATGGACAAAATGCCACTAAACATTTTGCCCAACTTGCTAACGATTCTACCAACTTGGTTTAGACTGACTTTGTAACTGTTTTCTAGTCATATCGAGGATTCTTTATAAGTGATGCTATCTTTTATCTTTTCATCTTTTACTTGTTTCAACCAATGAACTACGACCATGCTGAAGCATCAATTTGAAGGGTTTAGTCAAATAAATCAACTTATTTTTTAAGACTTGTACTAATTTTATTGGTCTCTTATACCAAACTATTAACATAGGGCGATGTGAATAAATCAACAACCGTTGTTAAGGGATGAAAGGGTAACATGCATGCATACACTCACACACACACACACACACACACACACACACACACACACACACACACACACACACACACACACACAAACATATATATGTATATAAATGATGGATTTCCACACAGTATTTGCTGACCAGAATCACTCACAAGGCATTGGTAGCCCAGAGCATTAGGAGAAGACGCTTGCCTAAGGTGTTGTGCAATGGAACTGAACCTGAAGCAATGTGGTTGCAAAATGATCTTCTTAACCACACAGTCATGTCTATGTCTATATTAGTATTCAACCAAAACTTTTATTTTGCTGACCCTAGAATGATAAACGGCAAAGTTGATACACCACTTCCATTCTCAGACATATGAAATTGTTATACACAATTGGTATGGAGCTGACATGAGTCATCAACGGAGGTTTATAAACCATAAAAATTCACTCAGTCACTGCCTACAAGGATATTGTAGTGGATGAAGAAGTTGGTCAGTGCAGTCCCAAGAGGTTCTGAGTTTAGTCCCTGGCAAGGTACTAAGGTGGATCACAAGATACCTGAAGAAGGCTGGAGCACACAGCTGAAACATAGAGAAAGCAACAATCAAGATGAGGATGCTACTCTGACTAATGTCAACTGAATAAAAGGAATTCCTCATCTCAGAAATATAGAATTGTATTAGGGCAAAGTTGGTGTTGAGACAATTTGAACTCAGAACATAAAAGACTTGCACGTATGTTGTCTGATGTTCTAAGAATTCTGCCAATCTCCTTGTAAGGTTCCTTCCAAAGTCATATAGACTCATAAGACCAGTTTTCTAGTATTTATGGCACAAATATTCTCCACATGGATGGGATGTCAGTCCATTGCAGGATTACTCATTTATGCCAGCTGAGTAGAACTAGAGCAACATGAAATGAAGTGTTTTGCTCAAGAACACAACATGTCATCTGGTCCAGGAATTGAAACCACAGTCTCACGATCATGAGTCTAACATCCTAACCATTAAACCATGCACTTTCACAATTGCTTCATAATAGCAGCTAAATCTCCCTCAATAAAATGCTCATCATATATTCATGTAAAGACATAGTTCAGCTTTAGATTAATGGCTTTGTCAGAAACAGTGATTGAATGCGTTGTTTTGTCAGCTGGCTCTGTGGGATAAAGATAGCAAAATCAATATGCTAGAAGACAATTAACCAAGAAGCATGCTGTTTGCATCATGGCACCAGTTTTCTTCCAGTACGTATCTACGATTATATTATCTAACATATCCTCACCATTTTGAAGATGCTACAGCATGATTTTATATAGATTTCATTGCTATTTCTTGTGAGTCAGACTGCTGCATAGAAGCACCTTCATAGGCCTATGGTCTAAGTAAGTGTTATGGGTGATATAGTCCATCATTGCAAGCAGCAATAACAGCATTCTATTTGCTGCTATAGTTGCTGAAGTTGTTACAACTGTTGTTATCTAGCCTTAAATCAGCCCTGTATGAGAAGACCTATAATCAAAGGCATTCCAGATCTGACTATCCCAATTTTTCCAAATACAAAGTAGATCATCCAATGTGTCCTTCATTTTTTAGATGGAAGTATATTTAAGGGAGATTTACAAGTTATTTCTAGCATGTCAGGTGTGATCAAGTAGAAGTTCCTTAATTGGTTCAAGCATGTCACACTTTAAGCATCTTAGAAATAGAAAAACATAGCTGGTATACCTTCTGATCATAGTTCGACTCAATCAGAGTTAACATGTGGCTCAATAACAAAGCAACAACCACAGTCATCATCATGAAATAGCCAAAGTGGGGCTTTCTATATGGTCACTCACCCTGCTGGAAATAACGGTGAAATTTCCCTCATTACACACCTTGCTATCTTAGAACAGAAAGGACACATTAGATAATATAATCTTTGATACCACCTGAAATAATGAGATTGTTGTGGCTTAAACGCATTTGATCATAGATGTGTTTGGTTAATGCTGACTTGCACTTAAATAACAAAGACCAACACAACTTCTCCAATAACAACAACATAATTTGCAAGTATTTAGCAACTTTTCAAGGGTAAGTTTTAATTCTCGTCTATGTAGCATTAAAAGAAACAGCAAAGAATATATGGGATAGACATTATATATATATATATATATATATAACGCCAGTGTTGAATGGTGGCAGCTGATGAAGGAAATGTTCTCTAGGAGTGGCTGTGTGGTAAGTAGCTTGCTTACCAACCACATGGATCCGGGTTCAGTCCCACTGCGTGGCACCTTGGGCAAGTGTCTTCTACTATAGCCTCGGGCCAACCAAAGCCTTGTGAGTGGATTTGGCAGACAGAAACTGAAAGCCCATTGTATATATATATATGTGTGTGTGTGTGTGTGTGTGTGTGTGTGTGTCTGTGTTTGTCCCCCTAGCATCGCTTAACAACTGATACTGGTGTGTTTATGTCCCCGTAACTTAGAGGTTCGGCAAAAAGAGACCAATAGAATAAGTACTAGGCTTAGAAAGAATAAGTCCCGGGGTCGATTTGCTCGACTAAAGGCGGTGCTCCAGCATGGCCACAGTCAAATGACTGAAACAAGTAAAAGAGTAAAAGAGTAAAGAGTATGTGGCCTGTGTGTTTTCTGTACTTATTTATCATTTAGTCTACGTTTTGTTTGCTATGTCCTGTACCCAGATATGCATCTATATATACAGGTAGATGTAACTATGTACATACATGTACGTATATATGCATATACTCATTTACTATTTGTATTACATATATATATATATATATATATATATATATATATATATATATGTAAAAGCACCCACTACACTCTCTGAGTGGTTGGCGTTAGGAAGGGCATCCAGCTGTAGAAACTCTGCCAAATCAGACTGGAGCCTGGTGTTGCCATCCGGTTTCACCAGTCCTCAGTCAAATCGTCCAACCCATGCTAGCATGGAAAGCGGACGTTAAACGATGATGATATATATATATATATATATATATATATAAACATATATATATATATATATATTAACACACATACACACACACACATATATATATATGGAACTCCGTTGGTTATGATGATGAGGGCTCCAGTTGATCTTATCAACTGAACAGCCTGCTCGTGAAATTAATATGCATGTGACTGAGCCCTCCACAGACATGTTTACTTTTAAGGTAGTTCTCAGGAAAATTCAGTGTGACACAGAGTGTGATAAAACTAGCCCATTTGAAGTACAAGTATAACTCATTTCTGCCAGCTGTGTGGACTAGAGCAACATGAAGTAAAATATCTTGCTTAAGGACACAACATGCTGTTGGGAATCAAATTCATAATTTTACAATTGTGAACTGATTATCTGAACTACTAAACCATGTAGCTTCACTATGTATATACATATCACTACACTCTCGGAGTGGTTGGCGTTAGGAAGGGCATCCAGCTGTAGAAACTCTGCCAGATCAGATTGGAGCCTGGTGCAGCCATCTGGTTCGCCAGTCCTCAGTCAAATTGTCCAACCCATGTTAGCATGGAAGGTGGATGTTAAACGATGATGATCATATATATATATATATATATATATATATATATATATATATATATATATATATATATTATAATGTGCTTTTACTTAAGTTGAGTTGATTGAATAGGTGGGGTCTAACATCAACAACAACAACAATGGTAACTATAGTAACTAATGACAGGTCCACATGGCCAGTCAACCTTAAAATCACACCAAACCAGCTTAAAAGAGAAAATACAGTCTGGAGTACTTTAGAAGTCAAGAACGTCATGGCTGGAATGCCTTTAAATCATAGATCTGCTTTTTAGGGCTGACCAAGGGCTTCAATACAAAGTAGGATAGTCATGCATGTGGCTTAAAAACAATTTTGGTGCAAAGCCAGCAATTTCAAGGGAGAGGATAAGTTGATTAAATCAAGCCAGTGTTCAACTTGTACTTATTTTATCAACCCCCAAAAGAATGAAAGGTGAAGTCAACCCTACCAGCATTTGAACTCAGAACATAAAATCAGAAGAAATGCTGCTAAACAAAGTTCCTGGCGCAGTAATGATTCTGCCAGCTCGATGCCTTAAATAACAGTAATAATCCTTTCTGCTAAATGCACAAGGCCTGAAATCTTTTTTGGTGATGGGACTAGCTGATTACGTTGACCCTAGTATGTCACTGGTACTTAATTTATCAACCCCAAAAGGATGAAAGGCCAAGTCGAGCTCAGCAGAATTTGAACTCAGAATATAAAGACAGATGAAATGCTGCCAAGCATTTTGCCTGGCATGCTGACAGTTCTACCAGCTAACTGCCTTTTAAACAACATCAGTAACAATATCGCATTATTTCAGTTATATTATGGAAAACATGCTGCTGTTAAAATCAAGTCAAAAAGATAAATGGAGAAATGAATAGAGGAGACATAGTTTCTGTAAGCCACAGTACAGGCAACCTGTTTTGGAGAAGAGTAACTCTGAAAAAAAAAAAAAGATTGATACAGAGTACAAAAGACTTCTTGCTTCTGCTACAGACGAATTCTGTGGTACCAACAGCACAATAAGAATCACTCACTCCATGTTCTTAAGTGGTTAGTAATAGGAAATGCATCCAGATATAAAAGCAGTGTAAAATAAACAAAACACGATAACAAAAGATCTGGTTTTTCTCTGTTGCTGTGTGTCGTAGATCAGGCAAAGGATCACAGCAAGGAACAAGGTGCAATAAGGTTCATCACAGGAAAATGTATGCAAAGTGCTAGCAGCTTGATTATACAAACTCATGTCATGAATTCAAGAGACTGGTATCTTATAATCCTTGATCATTGATGCCAATGTAGAAATTTAATGACATGTAAGTTAGGCAAGTTTTTTGTATATTTAACATAGTAAAAAAAATAAAAAGTAAAAATTAAATGCTGTATTTGATGCCTTATAAAGTACAAATGCTTATAAGATGCATCTTAATTTTGGTAGGCTATGTCATGAATCACCAGCTGCTAGTAACCCAGTCCCTGATCATATGTTTACATGATGCAAGCTGAATTTTAGGGATGTTTTTCTGCTTTTTAAGAAAATATGTGTTTATAAGCAATCAAATATAGCAATAGAAAAATGTTAATAAAATTTGAATCTCAGTAAAGGATTCTAGATTACTTGAAAATTAAAAGGAATTCAGTAATTAAATACAATTCCAATGTTTTCTCTAATAGACAATCATGATACACCCACATCACAGCTTATTATCAGATTTCAACACAATTAGCATTTATTTAAATTATCAACATCACCAGTATCAATTATTATCGATGACATTATATCTATTAATCAACATTTGGTAGAGCTAATTAACTGATTACTAGTGTCGTTATATCAATGCTTCTATCATCAAATCATCTAATGATATGAGGATGATGTGAAGAGGAGTAGATAGGCGTGTTACCACCGTGATTCACCTACCATTATCATTAATACACAGGAGCTCTAGAAAGTGTTCAATTTAACTCCTAATGGCCTGGATTGTCATGCTGAGAATAGATAGCTGGTGTTGTTGTTTAGCCCCAGGTCAGTCCACAAAGGGCAGATGCATAATCAAAGATATTCTATCTGAAACAGTTGTATATGGAAGAATGAATTAACTAATGTCTCTTTCAATAGTAGACAGTCAAAATAACTGAGTCATTAGAGTGTTGAATGCAGTATTTGCTCTGGCTTTCAGAGTTTTGAGTTCAAATCTTGCTCAAATCAAACTATGCCTTCCCTGTTCCTGGGATCACTAAATAAAATAGTGGTCAATTCTCTCTTTCTCTCTCATCTCCCCCTCTCTCTCTCTCTCTCTCGTTCTCTCTATCTCTCTGTCTCCCTCTACTAGGATTAGTGAAGAAGCCAGACAAACAGCAACCAATCAATAAGTGCAAAACCCAATTCTATGAATAAATTCATGCACTAGACCCCCCACACAGGAACACACACACACACACACGAACACACACACACACACACACACACACATGAACACACACACACACACACAAGCATACACAAGCATACACATGCATTCACACCAACAATATAAATACACCACCAATACAGAGTTGTAACAGTTCTCACCTGAAGATCACAGCAGCATGAAACTCAAGTCACTAGACAGGCATTCATATACATTTAGATATACAGGATTTGTTCTGGTTAGGTATGCATTTACATGAATTCCCTATTTTCTTTTCAGGGCAACGTCCCAGCAAGGTCTTAGCTATAATAGCTAAAACAAATTAACGAACTGTTTAAAAGTTGCCTTTGACATTTTATTTCTCAGGCACCTGGTTACAGATATAGGAAGTGGGATAGAAGACAGGAATTCCTTGGTATCCACAAATCTGAGACCTAGCAACACAGTTGGACTCTGTTTCTAAAACCTAAGTCATTCACCCATTTTGGAAATATAGACATAAGCATGGCTGTGTGGTAAGAACTTTGCTTCCAAGGTATATGATCTTCAGTTCAGTCCCACTGCATTGCACCTGGAGCAAACATTTTCTACTAAAGCTGCAGGATTGACCAAAGCCTTGTGAGTGGATTTGGTAGGCAGAAACTGAAAGAAGCTTGTCATGTGTGTGTGTGTGTGTGTGTGTGTGTTACTGTCCGCTTGGTTTGACTTTAGGTGGTAGTTGTAAATGAGTGCCGTTATCAGGCAAGTGGTACTCTTCGTTTCCATTCTTCTATGAAAACAATGTCTCAAGCACTAGACCACACACATACACATGAACATACACAAACACATGCACCAAACAATATAAATACAGAGTTGTAACAGTTCTCACCTGAAAATCATGATAGCATGAAACTCAAGTTACAAGACAAGCATTCATATAAACATAACAAGTGCCATCATCAGGCAAATGGGACCTTTCATATTTTCTTGCTTGGAAACAGGTGAGGGTTAGTGACAGGAAGGGCATCCAGCTATAAAACACCCACCTCATCAAATTCTGTCCAACTCATGCAATCATGGGAAAGCTGATGTTAAACTGATGAGGAGGAATATGATGATGTCATGATGATGATGATGATGATTTCTAAATATTTCATTAATTTTCATCATTGCATTGCAATTAATGAAAAGTCTAATGAACTAAATAAATATACATAAGGATAGGAAAATAACAAATAAATAAAATTAAGGTTGTTATTTATCATTCTAATTAATAATAGCAGATTATAAAATCTAATTTTGGGTATTCACATGAATTTGCATTGTCTGTGTGTGTGCTGGGTTAGAGTAGAGGGTGTTGGTTAATAGGGGTTGAGGGTGTTGGTGGGAGTAAAGGTTTTTGGTATAGGGTTTGTGGTTGGGGTAGGAGGTATGAGTAGGAGTAGAGAGAGTTGTGGTGGTATGGGATGTTGGTGGGGCAGGGGTGTTGTTTAGGGTAGGTGGTATTGGTGGGGTAGGGAGTATTGGTGTAGGTAGTGGGTGTTGGTTGGGGTAGGGGATATTGGTTGGGGTAGGAGGTGCGAGTGGGAATAGAGAGTATTGTGGGGGGGTGTTAGTGGAGGTAAGGGATATTGGTGAGAGCAGAGGATATTTGTGCTGGTAGAAGGTACTGAGGAAGAGTAGGCGTTAGTAGGGTAGAGGGTGGTAGTGGGGTAGGTGTCGGTGGGGAAGAGGCTGTTGGTGGGGGTAGAAGGTGTTGGTGAGGTAGAGGGTGTTAGTTGGGGTAGTGCAGTGTTAATGGGGACAGAAGGTATAAATAAGGAGTATAGGATGTTGGTAGGGTAGATGGTATTGTTGGGAGTGGATAGTATTGAAGGAGTGGAGGTGTTGGTGGAGGGTGGCGAGTGTTGGTGAGGGACAGAGAGTGTTGGTAGGAGAAGGCATTAATGAGGAGTAGAGGGTGCTATAGGGAAGGTGTAGAGGATTTTGGTGTGGGGAAGGGGGTATTCGTAGGATCAGAGAGTGTTCGATGGAGGGCGGGCGTTGACCAGGATCAGAGGGTTTAGGGGTGTTAAATGACTAAAAACATTTGTAAAAGGTGATTAATGAGGAGATTAGGTTTTTGAAGAACAATCCTGTTTATTCTGATAATTTTTCTTGTTAAAGGAGGGTTGGGGGTGATGGTGGTAGCGTTAAATTTAGAGAGGATGGCCTGGGTTACAAACACTTGTTTATGGATATTCTTCCTAAGCTACTTCAGTAGGTAACAAAAGAGATTGGGGAAGAAAAAAGTAACAAGTGATGTGTAAATGTGTGTGTGTGTGCGCATGTGCATGTGTCTGCATGTATAAAATATAGACATGTACAAGAGGAAAATGAAAGAAATAAAAAGGAAAAACAGAAAGATAAAGACTGAGAACAAACGGGCCACAAAGAAATAAATGAATGCAAGAAACAGAGGAATGTCAAAAATATAAACATGCATACACATGTTTGTGTATATACATACATATATATATATATATATATATATATATATATATATATATATATACACACATATATATATATGTACATGCATACATATATATACACACTCACAATTATCTATGAACATATATATATATATATATATACATACACACACACATACACACATATACAAATATATACATATATATATATATATATATATATATATATATATATATATATTATACAAATATATACGTATATATGTACGTATTTTGTTTAGGCGGTATTGCAAGACTACTAATCTGGTGTAGAACTCAATATACATATGCTTCAGAATGAGAAATGTTAGATGAGTATAGAGTGTTAATAAGAAAATGCAATGACTTTCATCTACATGTGTATATAGATGCATATCAGGGTACAGGACATTAGAACAATGAACTACAAACAACGGAACGAACACATAGGAAAACAGAAAGTCACTTGGAATTATTCATCAGCTGCCTCTATTCTAACTCGACATTTCGAAGATAAGGCAGGACGTACTCTAGAATAGTCTCTTCCTGAGTAGTGGATCAACCAACTAAACAGAGGATTCCAAGGTGGCAAACGTAAACCATGACAGGAAAAATTGGACAGTGAAAACAACATAAAAAAGCCGTACGGCCAAACGCGAATCTGATGTAGAACGCTAGTAGTTCGTCTTGCCTTCACAGCAGCTGGAGTGAAAAGAAAGTTGACCACAGGTCACACGAGAGCAGAGAGGATGGTGGAGGGAGGAAGTGGAACAAGGAGGAAGAAACAGGAGTGTATAGCAGTGAAGTAGAAGTTAGAATAAAAGAAAGAAGCAGAGCGAGACGGGGAGATGGGTAAGAAGAAAGATAGATAGGTAGATAAAGGGATAGATAGAAAGATAGAGGAAGACAGATAGATAAATAGATAGATAGATAGATAGATAGATAGATAGATAGATAGATAGATAGATAGATAGATAGAGTCACATCAGAATAATAAAGTACAGTCTTACTTGCAAAATGGACGTGTGCGTTCAATGATGTAATAATACAAAAAATATATATGCATGTATACACACATATATGTATATACTTTCATCTACATGTGTATATAGATGCATATCAGGGTACAGGACGTTAGAACAATGAACTAAAGAGAGAGAGAGAGAGAGAGAAAAAGAGCAAGAGACTCACACACCCTCTATATATATATTTAAATGCATACACACATATGCATATTTTATGTATATATACAGGTGTTGGACAAAATAATGGAAACACCTAGCATCATAGCATCATAATTTTGAAATATCTATAAAACCGACAAAAGCTTGTTTATTTTTATGTTTTTTTGATTTATCATTAGTGTTGCTTAATATGTTTTGCTAACATTGCTGTTTCTTTTCAAATATTATCAGAAAAAGGTAATTAGAATTCATTAAAATGACAGATCTATCGGACTTTCAAAGAGGTCAAAGTTTATTTACTTCCATTACTGGTCGCATATTTTGGTGAACTACATCTGCCAACATTATGAAGTAACTCCAAGCCCCCAGAAACAGCTATTGGACTTGTAACATCATATCTCTTCCTCTTTAATTTTCTGTGTTTTCATACACTATGTAAGTTTGAGTTTGCTCTGCTAATATACAAATATCTATATATATCTACTTGAATATTCTATATCTATATAAATATCTACTTGAATATTCATCATTTGAAAATTTTCAGTCTTTGCTTTTTCTCTACTTACATGTATACATATATTTTGTACACCTAACCCAAGCAGTTTTATTTGTTTATTTGCATCCTTGTCTTCGTATCTGCTGACCTGAATTCCTTATAGCCACTCTTTACTCCACACACTTGGTTCTTGGCAAAGGTTTGAAGTGTAAGTTCAAATAATTGTGTGTTACTGTTTTCTATATTGAGAATCTTTAGATCTCATCTGTTGGCTCTCTCTCTCTCTCTCTCTCTCTTCATGCATATGTGTGTGTGCGTGTGTGTGTGTGTGTTTATATATATATATATATATATATATATATACAGAGAGAGAGAGAGAGAGAGAGAGAGAGAGAGAGAGAGAGAGATGTGTGTCTGTGTGCGTGCATGTGCATAACATATATAGTAATTTTTGCCCTATAATACATCATTACATTTGACTTAGGTTATCAAATAGCTATTTATTTACATTTATGTTTCTGTTTCATAATGATTAGAAGAAAAAAACTACAAAATCTCATGGCTATCTACTATCCAGATGGGATTAATAATCACATCTAGATTCAGCTGATTAAAAAATGAATTTAAATTTATAGAGTTATAAAGGAAACCTGTACAGTCTATCCCAATAGAGAAAGGACTGATCCATTGACAGCTCTTCATATTATGAATCATAATAGTAAAAGGATTCAGGTTAAAGTTAACAAATGCAAGAAGGCCTTAATGCTTTTGACACTAACCCACCTGAAACCACCTCAAGTTTTATAATACAGAACCTCTTGTCTTTAAATGTTTTTTTATTGAAAATACAATTTTTATACAAGGCCCTTGTGTCAAGCTATGTCCCAAACACTAACAAAATGAGGGAAGGGTAAAAGCAAAAGTAAAGACCCCTCTGAAGTACTAGTCAGAGCAAGGTCGTTTATGAAAGATCAGCAGTCGCCCATGTATACCAGCCTCCCTCTTTACACCACTGATGTTATCCAAGGGAAAGGCACAGGCTTGGCACCAGTTATGCTGCAACTCATTTCTACAGCTGAGTGAACTGGAGTAATGTGAAATAAAGTGTCTTGCCCAAGAACACAACACAGAACTCAGTTCAGAAATTGAACTCAGTACCTCATGATTGTGAGCCAACATTCTAACTACTGAGCTATGCACATTCAAATGAGAGAAAGAACATATATTTTAGCAAGTGCTTCTGATATTATTAGTTTTAAAATTAATTATAAAACATAGGCTTTGTATTTAATTAGCAATAAGCACACAAAAATAAACATTAACCAACTGCTTCCTTCTGTTCAGCCAAAGTTTTAGTTTCTTTATTATAGAGCCCCATCTGTTTATGCCCTTAAACACAGAGGCATCATCATTATCATTCCTCATTGTCACTGCTGTGATTACATTCTTCTTTTCCTTATATATGACTGATATCTTCAGCTCTGTCTTCACTTCCCCTCATATCTTTTTTCTTTTAACCCTTTAGCATTCAGACATCTCTATCATATATAATACGTATTTATTCGCATTGTTTTGAATTTATCATGAATTGTCTCATAGCTTTTGAGATTTCAATGATGTGATTGTTTATTTCTAGACTGATATTGTAGAGTAGGTGTGAGAGGCTGGATTTGGTTAGTTTGAACATGAAATGAGCAGAGTATTTTGACTGGATAAGGATGGTTTAAATGCTAAAGGGTTAATGAGTTTGGTCTCTACATTAAGGGGACATAGTCTCTTCCAGAACACTGAGATTCACAGGATTAATGCTCCTCTTGAATAGTCGTTCAAGTCAATGGCTGTAGAAAAATATGTGCATGGAAGGAATTTCAATGAGTTGATGTATTGGAAAAGGATAGGGTGAAGGGGTTAGTACAATGCAGCACAGTATGAGTGATGAGTGGAGGAAAAACTAGTTAAGTAGAGTTCACATAATACCAATCAGTTTCAAGAAATAAAAGACACTCTAGTAGCAGTAACATAAAAGCATTCATTTCTGTTCTGTAACAGAATCATTGCTAGACTGAGGTTTTGAGTTAAAAAAATTTCAACAGGATTCTATCAATTTGTAAGAAGTAATGTATGGCATCTAGATTGTATCAGAGATTGGAGAAGAGGAGGGTGAGTTGCCCAGAAGTTTACAGTAAGATCTTTTCAAGAGCCTGGTCCTAAGGCTTGCAACAGAAGCTACAAAAATTGTACATCAGACAGGCAGTGATGTTAAACTGAGGTGCATGACTTCCCTACCTCTGGTTGGTATTCTTCTGCCAAAATGTACCTTCTATTATTAAAAATTCAACTTGCATTCATATAAAAGGTAGAGGGTCAGTTTGAAAATAAGAAAATGTTGTAGGGTTTTTGGAATGCTTGTATATGATCCTGCTGTTGACATAAAACAAACTTCAGTAGCTTAGCTTATAGAAGAGTATTTCCTAGACACAACTACTGAGTGTGTGTGTGTGTGTGTGTGTGTGTGTGTGTGTGTGTGTGTATACACACACACACATATATATATATATATATATATATATATATATATATATACATATATAAGCTTCTCTTTCAGGCAGTGAACAAACAAGACAGTGGAATAGTTTAGTAGATTAAATAATTAAAGATAGACTTGAAAGAATTGGAAGGAAGGAGACAGTAAAAAATATTATCTAGAGGCAAGACGCAAAACAAAATGTCATGTTTATTTAAATGGAAGAGAAACAGATAGTAAGAAATTTGAAAATAATCTACTTTAAGACAAAGACATATAGGAAACATTCCTTATTTCAAAACATCTGTGTATTAAAATAACAGATGTTATTGATGAGAAGTAATGAGAAGTATGTGCTGAATGGAATTGGTGCACTTGGCAATTGGTGACAATGAAGAATGAACCATGAAAACGACAGCACAAGAGATTATTAGAAAAGGTGTGTGTGTGGGGGTGTGCGCGCGCAGATGCACATGTGTGCGTGAAGATGAATGTTGGATGTTGAAGGATCAGGGAGAATGTAGGCTGATGTAAGAACAAACTACACATAAGCAATGACAAGAGATGGTAATAAGTGCAAGTTGCTATACTAAGGAAAATCAGTTCAGATATTGCCAGCATAGGAAAAAGATATGAAATGATAATGACAATGATGTTGACTATCTTTAGAGGTACTCTTGTTCTATGTAATAGAAAAACTAACATACATCTTTCACAGCCTCCCTATCCTATCTGAGATAAAGTGAACAAGATCTAGAATCCACAAGATTCTACATCGTGTAGGATCCAGAACAAGATTCAGGAACACATCCAGATACTGAAATTGCATCTAGATGTGTTCCTGAAAATTTTACCTTAGCTATAATGGATTAACTGGAT